>NW_016825272.1:46437-89271 GCF_001698545.2 Rhinopithecus bieti | reverse complement strand
GCTGGGAGTTGGAGACTGGAGCTGTTCCTATTCGGCCATCTTGCTCCGCCCTCTGTATTTTTAATAGAGACAGAGTTTTACCATGTTGGCCAGGCTGATCTCAAACTCCTGACCTCAAGTGATCCTCCCACTTTGGCCTCCCAAATTGCTGGGGTTACAGATGTAAGCCACATCACCTGGCCCTTTCCCTTATTTTCTTATCCATAGTCAGATGTGTTATCTTTTGCACCACTGACCCACTGATATGATTTGGCTGTGTTCCTACCCAAATCTTATCTTGAATTGTAGCTCCCATAATCTCCACATGTTATGGGAGGGACCTGGTGGGAGGTAATTGAATCATGGAGGCAGTTACCCTCATGCTGTTCACAGGATAGTGAGTGAGTTCTCACAAGATCTGATGGTTTTATAAGGGTCTTTTCCCCCTTTTGCTCAGCACTTCTCTCTCCTGCCGCCCTGTGAAGAGGGATGTGTTTGCTTCCCCTTCTGTCATGATTGTAAGTTTCCTGAAGCCTCCCTAGCCATGTGGAACTATAAGTCAATTAAAGCTCTTTCCTTTATAAATTACCCAGTCTTGTGTATTTCTTCATAGCAGCATGAGAACGGACTAAGACACCCTCCCTCCCCGAGCTGTCTGACTGTGGGACATAAGACCCTTATTTTAGAAAAGAGCCTGCTCCATACCCCGGAAGTAGGACTGCTGCACAGAGAGGCCAAGAGAGATTTGGACAGTTAGGCCTTGCTGTGTCCTCTTACTCAGCCTACTAGTTTCAGATCATAGCCTTTTTGTCCAATCACATTTCTACATAGTTGTCAATCATGCCTATCCAATGAAATCTGCACCAAAAGGCCAAGAAGACTGGGTTTGGAGACCTTCTAGAGAGCTGAACACGTGGAGGCATGTGCCTGGAACTTACCCATGTGCCTGGAGTGTGGTGCACTCCAACACTAGGGGACAGACACTGTTGTGCCCTGGTTCTGCCCAGACCTCACCCTATGTATCTCTTTATGTGACTCAATTTTTGTCCTTTAAAATATCTTTTATAATAAACCAGGAATTGTAAGTAAGTGTTTTTCTGAGTTCTGTGAGCCACTCCAGCGAATTAATCCAACCCAAAGAGCAAGCTGCGGGAATTACCCCAAGTTGAAGCTGATTGGTCAGAATTTCCGGAGGCCCAGACTTGTGACTGGGGAGACGGAGTAGTAGACAGTCTTGTGTGACTGAGGTGGTGTTCCCTGCAGAACTGTTGATTGCTTGTTGTGAGGGGAGAAGCCCCCACACATTTGGTTGTAGACAGCTTCTATGTGGATTGTCATTGCAGTGTGAGAGCAGAGGAAAAGCACTGTGAGTTGTGTGTGAGTTTGTTTTATTCTCTTGAGACAATTTGTATTAAAATGTGAAACTGTGGAGTTGACTCTGGTTGGGTTGGTCAACAGGGGTGCTATTTTTGTCATTCAGTGAATTTCAGCTTTGTATTAAAACCGTAATAGAAATTGCAGGTACGGAATGGAACTAGAGTCTCTTGGTTCTCTTTCCAAGGTGAGAATAGGTATGTGGCAAAAAACACCAAGACCTTTTAGACTGTAGGTATCATTTCTATAATACTAGCGTCCTACACCTGCTGTTTCCCAGATCATCCCAATTCAGGTCATCGTTATCTCTTACTCTAATTATTGTGAGAGACTCCTAATTGATATCCTTGCTTCTAGTTTCTCCTTTATTCTGCTCTGTTTTTCAAACTATAGCTAAAGTTACCTTTAAAAATAGAAATCTGATCATGACACTCTTGGAAACCATACATAACTTGGAAGGCTTTCCGTATCTCTTAGGGTAAGGTCTATTCCCTTACCTTGTCCTTTCCTATTGCCACCCCAGCCTCCACTCCCATGGCCTCTTCACATTTCACCCCAGACACATTGCATTTATTTCTATTTCCTACATGAGGCTTAGTCTCTTAGATCTCTGGGCCTTCTCTCGTGAAGTTCATGTTGCCCCAAAGACTCTCTGCCTTCTTCTCCTATTTTGAAACATCACATCTACCACCAACATGTATATTTTGCAAAGTGTCTACTCACTCTTCCTGCAGTAAGCATTTCCTGTCTTCTCCCATGTTTCTTTCTCATCCTTTCCCTGTCAACAGACATCCTATTGTTTTACTTTGCTGAGTTCCCTTCTGAATGGTATATCCCACTTGACTGCATTCTTATGGTGGGAAGTAAAGAGGGTCTCTCATTAACCTTTGTATTTCTAGGACCTAGTGTAATTCCTGGCTCCTAGCAGGTATTTAAAAGGTCGGCATATATTTGACTAAATACCAAGTTCAATCTACTGATGAGATACAATGGGACCACCAGTATCTATTTTTTCTGTGACCCTCATCCCTCAACGGTCCTTTGAAAATGCTAACCCAGACATTGAGAAAGAAGTCTGTCTATTTATGTATTGGGGGCTAGTTACTCAGGCAAGACAGCCTATCTGTAAAATATAAAATAAAATAAAATAAGATATTAGAATTAGACTACACCAAAATGACATTGATTGGGTACACATTCCCACCACACAATGCACAAATCCTGCCACAGATTTTTGAAAATGGTAAAATATTGCACAAATGTAAGACACTATCATATAGGATCATGAAGATGCACACACAAATAACTGTAATATGACAGCATGACCAAGGCTGTGGGCACTCATTGTGAGCTTTCTCAGTAACTAAGAGATGAACAAATATCCTAAAATAATGCTATTAACCTGTGTGTTATGTAGTCATATTCTGTGAAGCACTATTCTACCTGCACAATATTACTACCAAAAAAACCCCATAGCATTTAAAATATCTCCTTAAAAATGGGACCAGACTGACATGTTTAACGTAAAATCATTAGGAGAATTTAAGAAGTAGCAATTTTGGTAATTACCAAATAGTGTGATTCTCTCCCAATAAAGCATATGTCAAATTACAGAAAACATCACTATGTTGCTTTCCCTTTTAAGATTTTACATATGAAGCATATGAGTTTAAATATTGCCCTGCTTTTTGCATATTTTATTTACGTTTTTTTAAATGGGTTTTAACGCTTCTTGGTTTTCGCTTTGTGTAAGATTCTGAGCACTGAAAGTTTCTTTTGATCTCTTCCCAGTAATTTTTTCAGGTAAAAATGAAATCTATATATATATATATTGCTTTTTTGTTTGTTTTGCGAAGACATAGAGTGGGAGAAGAAATGAAGGGTGGTGAGGCAGAGTTGTTTCACTCTCCTAAGAGAAAAAAGGAAACATTTCTGCATATCTCATTCTTATAGATAACATTCCCCATCACATATCTCGTGGAACTAAGGCTATTTGTTTGGTTAACTAATTATCATTTATGCACTCTGTTATTTCCTGTGAAACTCTTCAGACAGCTTACAAGTATTCTCATGCTTCTTCTTCTTATTATTATTATTACTATTATTATATTGTTGGTACTATGTTATATTCTTTTAGTATAAAAATACCAACACTGAGTTGATGTCACAAACCATGTGATTTCATTTTTGTTGTGTTCTATTCTTCCAAGTTATGGGGATGATTCCTGGTTTGGGCCAATATGGAAGTTACTGATTGGAATTCAGCCTATAGCCACAGATTAAAGAAAAGAAAAAAGGAACTATCTCATGTAATGGTAGTACTTAGGGTTTGGCTTTTCTCATAAACACTCCAAGTGTTTACTTTGTGAGCTAATTAGGAATGAGCTTCCCAAGATGATCCAACAAATGAGAAAAAGGAAAAGAAAAAACTACTCTCCCACCAGAATGCAAATATCCATGGGTTTCCAATTCACAGAAGCAAAATATGTGGACTGCTTTGTGAAACACACACCATTATCTTCTTCCCTCGGGGAAAAGCAGCTTGCTGAACAAACACTTCATGTCAGAGACTGTTCAAGCCACATGAAAAGCTCACTGCACATCAGTAAAAGTCACGACCCAAAATTATGACACCAATGTTCAGATGAGGAAGCATTTATATTTACAAAGCACTTGTTTCGTAATGCTACATTTTTCAGGAGTGGCAGCATCAATATTGCCATGGACTGAATTTTGCTCCCTCCAAACCTCATACGTTGGAGCGCTGACCCCCGCAATGCGATAGTAATAGGAGGTGAATCCTTGGGAAGAGTTGGGTTTAGATGATGTCGAATTGGTGGGGTCCTCATGATGGGATTAGTGTCCTCATAAGCAGAGGAAGAGTCACCAGAGCCCCCCTCTCTCTCCCTCTGCTATATGAGGACTAAGAGACCAGGTGGTCGTCTACAAGACAGGAAGAGAGAGTTCTCACCAGGAACCAATCTTCTGGGACCTCAATCATGGACTTCCAGCCTCCAGAGCTGAGAACATAAATTTCTGTTCTTAAATCACCCATCCTATGGTTTGCTATTGTTATTGTTGTTACTGTTATTATGGCAGCCCAAGCTCACTGATGCAAATATAAGCACAGATTGAATTGAACACATCCACCCTTTAGTGCCTTCACCTTTATAGAACAACTTCCACCCTGAAATCCATGCGAATCAGTGTCCCCCATGAGACAGAGTGTGTACCTAAGTTCCTCAGTGCTCAGGTTAATTCTCTTAATCGATCTGCAAATGTACAGATGGGAAGGGATGGGCATGATCAGTTTCCTAACTCCCTAATTATGCAGAAAAGGAAACTGGAGCCCAGACTGGTTGGGTGACTTGGTTGATGTCTCACAACAAGTTTGTTGCAGAGATTCAAATACAGATTGAGCATCTCACATCCGAAATTCCAGAATCCAAAATGCTCCCAAATCCAAAACTTGTTGAGCACCAACATCATGCCCAAAGGATATGTTAATTACGGCATTTTAAATTTGGGTTTTTTTTTTATCTGGGGTGTCAAACCAGTAAGTATAATGCATTTATGCCAAAATCCAAAAAAAAAAATCTGAAATCCAAAACACTTCTTGTGCCAAGCATTTTAGATAAAAAGATATTCAACCTGTAGAACCTACACTTTTCACTTGCAACTAGTACAATTTCAACTACAACATGACAGATTAGTACTAGACTTTTAACCCAGATTTCCTTTTGTTGATGAAGATGCAGAAAAGTTTTTGATAATCCCATTCACCCTACAAATAATCACATGTATGTATGAATGTGTATGTATGTATGTATGAATGTATATGCATGCATGAATAAGTATATGTATGTAAACACATCCAGACATGTATGTGCATTTTAAATGCATTAATATGTCAGCTTGATAATAAATTGCTACATGGTAATAGTAAAGCAATCAATAATAAAATATGAGGAAGGTCGTATCTTAAATCTTTCCTGCATTTGACTTTGTCTCTGGTCTAAATTGATAGTCACAGACACCATCAATAACATCAACAGAAAGTGTATGACAGATTTAACTCCTGGCTTCATCAGTGTCTCTTTTGCAATGAGTTTTGGGAGTTCAGACTCAGCTAGGTAGGAAGGAAGGAAGGATCTGACACTACGAGGGGTATGTATCATAACCTTTAAAACTATGATCCTATTTAATTCTCACCACAATTGTGCAAAGTAAATGTCACTCGCATTCTACAAAACACTTAGCAGATTCATAGCTCTGCCATGGGAGGCACTATGCAACCCAGTGGTTTGAATTCAGCTTCTTTCCATCTTCACAAGATGCAAGCTTTTAAAGCCAGGAGTGATGAGTTATTTATCCTTGTATCTCCCCCAGATAACTGATATGCTATATACCCTATGCATTGGGTTCATAAATTAAGGATCTCCTTTCCTGTCACATATTGTTTAAAAGAAAACTTTCCAAGTCGTTTTTCAATATATGAAGGGCACTATGATGTGATGGTGAAGACTTTGAGCTGTGAAGTTGAGTTGAATCCATTTACATCAGTATCCATTGTTATTTCTCTCCCTGCCTGACTCCGCTTACACTGTTTCTTGTCTTTGTTCCCAGCTCCTGGGGAAAAACTGTCTAGCAATCCATTTCTCTGCCCCTGATTCTCTTTGTGGGGAAATACTTTTTCCCAACTTGTATAAACTTGTTGAGAAGTTAGCTCCATATGCCTTCTTCCCTCTTGGAGAGTGCAAAGGGACAGATTCTCCCAAGAAAGAGGCAGGTGTTTGGCCTAAGCTATATCCATTCAGACACTCTCTCCAAGACTAATTTTTTTAACTTGGGCTTAAATCCCCCGCTCTTCCCTGAAACAATTATTCCTACCTATGTAACACTTATAAGCCACATACGGGGACATCTCCCTGGAGGTAACATCTTATGTGTGATCACAGGATGGAAGGAAACCTTTTTTCTGCTGAATTTTCAAAGGCATTGTCATTTCTTTTTGAAAGTATGAAAACATCAAAAGGTCGCGGAGTTCATGTAATCCGCAGGCATTGCAATTCAACACAATGTTCTGATGAGCTGGTGATGTTAAGAGCACATGACAGCTGACTGCCAAAACAACCTCTGTATGGGGAACAGAAGAAAGAGACACTCATGTGTATTTGACTGAAGCCAACTTCAAGGCTCCCTAGTCTGAGGCATGCTATGTATTGACAGCCAGGGAATAACCATGGTGAGCAGGACAGAAAAGTTGAGGAGGCTCCATGGAAACAAGAGTGTCACATCCATTGAGCAAAAAGGCCAAGGGAAAAGGCTGATTTCTAGTGATAGCAACCAAAACGACTGGCCTAATGATACCCAGGAAAACATGGCAGGAGCAGAATCAATAATCACCCATTTTTGTTTCTAAAATCCAATAGAAGAAGAAAGGCAGTGAATTCAATGAATATTCAAACACGTATTTAATATCAAGAAGGGTTTTAGAAGCTGATGCAGTCAGTGAAAGCAGTAAGACTTTGAAGCAGATGCTGTTGGCATTTGGATCATAACCTTCAGTCTGCTGGAGGAGGCAACCACAACTCTGGTGGACAGACTGCAAAGATTTTTCAATTGGGGATATACAGGAGAACTCCCCAAGATGCCACAGAGCTACATCAAGGGAGATTCCAATTAAAGGCAAAGGTGGCCGGGCATGGTGGCTCAAGCCTGTAATCCCAGCACTTTGGGAGGCTGAGACAGGCAGATCACGAGGTCAGGAGATCGAGACCATCCTGGCTAACATGGTGAAACCCCATCTCTACTAAAAAATACAAAAAACTAGCCAGGCGAGGTGGCGGGCGCCTGTAGTCCCAGCTACTCAGGAGGCTGAGGCAGGAGAATGGTGTGAACCCGGGAGGCGGAGCTTGCAGTGAGCTGAGATCCGGCCACTGCACTCCAGCCTGGGCGACAGAGCGAGACTCCGTCTCAAAAAAAAAAAAAAAGGCAAAGGTATGGTGAATCCAGAAAGAGAGGGAAAGAGACAAAGAGAGAGAGAGAGACACAGACAGACAGATTGACAGAGAAAGGAGGCACATATAAGGAATCCAAAAGATATTCCAAGGGCCAGACACAAAGTACTTGGGCATTATTTGCACATAAACCCTGTTCTGCCTTAGAATTGAACCATCAAGGTATGCAAAAAAATGTTTGACTTCTTCAAGAAAATGCAAAGCACAAGTTAGTGGCAAGCGTTTAAAGCTCCTCTGGCTATGTCATCAAACCAGCTCTGTCTAACTGGTTAGGCCAATTTTGCAAACCATCAGTGGAGAAATTAATCATAAGGGTCTCCAGGGGCACTTCAGACTTTAAGCAGCACATCCTAAATCCCACAGCCCTTAATTTGACAAAGAGTTAGATATCACACTTGCAGGTAACTTCAGGGATAATGATGAAGCTTTTGCAATTCAGTGGTAAATCGGCCCCATCTGTATAGTGAGTACTTGACAAGGTCTGCCCTGTGTGGCTCTGCTTGGGAACGTCTCAGACAGTATAACATAGAGGGACATGGTAGGCCCATGGGTCTAGAAACTTAGGGGAGTAAGTGGACAACCCAGGAGCTGCCTTCACTCACTAAGGGATGGGAGTTTCTAAATAAATGTTCCAGCTTCCTTTCCCCTGGGCTGGACAATTCTGAGATTGCTGCCACCATAGTCCCTTGGGGAATCTCCAGTGGGATGAAGATCCCATTGTCCACAGAAGTAGCCCTTTGTCAACACATCTTGTATTGCTGTAGGAGGTAGAAATCTAAGATGCAACCCAAGATTCCAGCCTCCTGGGTTCCCAACATGTATAATCCCTTTCTTTTGAGAGTGGACAGGGACCTTAAATATGATGAACATCACTCACTTGAACAGGTTACCAACTGGTTGACTTTGAGTCCATCAGCTGTCCTGGGTGGGTTTGACCGAATCAGAGGAGACTTTAAGAGGGGGAAGAGTCAGCAAACAACCATGATGATAACTGCTTTTGGGACAATGTGGCAAGGAAATGCAGGCAGAACTCGAGAAGTAGAGAGTGGTCCCTCTAACATAGTTCTTACAGAAAAATGGGGACTCTAGTTCTACCACTGAAAGGAACTGAATTTTGCCACAGCTACCTGAGCTTGAAGGAGAACTCTGATGCATGTGCCTGTAGTCCCAGCTACTCAGGAGGCTGAGTTGGGGGGATTGATTGAGCCTGGGAGTTAGAGGCCGCAGTGAGCCATGATCATGCCACTGTAGTCCAGCCTGGGTGACAGAGTGACACCCTGTCACACACACACACACACACACACACACACACACACACAATATCAGTCAACAAAGAGAACACTGAGCTTTCAATGACTATATCTTCACTGCAATCTTGTGAGACCTGTGCAGAGGATGCAGCTAACCTTTACCTGGATACCTGATCCTTGTGAGAGAGGAGGCAGGACTCAACTCCAGAGGCGGGGCTGGGACACAGGACAAAATTGAAGACTAGCTAAAACAGGTCCCAGACAGAAGAATCTTTTCATCAGACACACCCACCAGTGTGCCAAGTCAGTTTGCCATTACCATGGCAACTCCGGGGAGTTACCCATTTCCACAGCAATGACCCAATGACCTGCAAGGTTACTACCTTTTCCCTAGAAATTTCGGCATGAACCGCCCCTCAATCTGTATGCAAATAAAAATGGGTGTAAAAGTGACTGTGAAACCACTCTGAGCTGCCACTCTCTGCCTAGGGGGTAGCCCTGTTCTGCAGGAGCAGCCACGGAGCTGTAACACTGCTGCTTCTGTACATTTTCTTCTACCTCCAGCTTGCCCTTGAATTCCTTCCTGGGCAAAGCCAAGAACCCTTGCAGACTAAGGCCTGCTTTGAGGTTCACCTCTCTGGCATCATTTGGAAACTCTGAGGTAATAATAATAAAAGTATGTTGTTGTAAGTCACTTCTTTTGTGCTAATTTGTTAGACAGCAATAGCACACTGATACAATTGACTTTCTTCACCTCCCAGTCTTTTTCTGGCCATACCTACAAGGATCACCTCTCAATAAACTACTTTTACCAAAATTCTTCTCTCAGAATCTACATTTGGGGAAGCCAGACTTATGTATGATTCTCAAAAGTGTAAAATCTTGATGGATAAATAGCAAGGAATTGAGGAAAAATATATGATAATATTCACCTTACATTTTTTGAAGGGTAAATGAAATTAAACATGGTCTTCTTTTGAACTAAAATGTTCCCAACATTTAATTATTCCCAGCATTTAATCCCAACATAATTGGTACTTTCTTCTCATTCTAACTAGGAATTGTTTTTTCCCAAAGGAAACAAAGAGAGTATCAAATTTAAATTATCATATGAAAAATTCAGGAAAGATGTTAGAAATAATTTTAGGACTGCAAATTGATTTGCAAGATGTTAATAAGAAAGGTTTAAGGTTTAGGTTTATTTTATAGAGATGTTAAGGAAGATAGTAGGAATTATAATATTGAAGTTGTTGGGATGGCAATTCAACAATAAAGGGAACAGATCTTCTTGGGGGAAAATACTAGCTACAATTTTCCCATTTGGGGTAAATATCAGTATGTTTACATTACTGTTCTTCTCACATCTTATTCTAAGTTACTGATGCTGAAGAAACACAATACAAGCTAAATTTATCCTCATGAATGCTGTTATAAGAAGATTTCTTTTCATGCAGTATATTAGTTTTCTAGGACTTCCATAACAAAGTTCCACAGACCGAGTGACTTAAACAACAAAGATTTATTTTCTCATAGTTCTGGAGGCTGGAAATCCGAGATCAAGGTGTGAGCAGGGCTGGTTCCTCCTGAAGCCTCTCTCGTGGGCTTGTAGATGCCGTCTTCTCCCTGTGTCCTCATGTGGTTGTCCCTCTGTGTGTGTCTGTGTCCTCATCTCTTCTTCTTATGAGATGCCTTAGTCAATTTCAGGCTGCTGTAACAGAATACCATAGACTTAATGGCTTACAAGCAACAGACGCTTATTCTCCATAGTCCTGGAGACTGGAAATCTAAGCTCAAGGTGTGGGAAGGGTCGGTTCCTCCTAAAGCTTCTCTCCTGAGCTTGTAGATGCTGTCTTCTCCCTGTGTCCTCACAGGGTTGTCCCTGTATGTGTGTCTGTGTCTTAATATCCTCTTCTTATAAAGACACCAGTCCTATTGGATTGGTGCCGATCTTAGTGACCTCATTTTACCTTCATCACCTCTTTAAAGACCCTATCTCCAAATACAGTGACATTCTGAGGTCTCAATGTTTAGGATTTAACATATAAATTTTGAGGAAACACAATTCAGCCTGTAACATGCAGTAAAGAATTTTATATGGAAAGTCCTCTCAGTTCCTTCAGCTTCTGAGCTCCCAATTCCATATGCAGTTAGATAATTTCCTAACATGCACATATGGTATTAAAGTTATTTTTTTACCCTGGTTGTACAATTAGCATTTACACAGAGAGCTGCTGCTGTGAGTTGTAGGTAAGTTCTCAGACTCATCTATGTCACCACTTTATTTTGATCTTGCGATGCACAGATTGATTCTGAATGTCCCAGAGGAGAGACCACAATCACCACTCCCATCTTCCTGCCAAGCTTCCTCACTCATCCTAGGGGAGGCTGACATTGCAAAGGGTTCCTAACTGAGAACCACAATGTCTTGAACAGTTGCACTTTGCACTGGGCTTCACCTGACTTCCAGAGGGCAGACCTGTGGACCAACAGAAAGTAGATGAAAATGCAGAAGAACTAAGATGGATCTCTCTGCTTCCTCCAAAATTTCCCTTCTGCCCCATCTCACTTCCCCCTCCACTTGGCCACATTTATAAAAAGAGCTGTGATAACCTCAGATCCTAACAATGCTGATGGCACTTTTGTAAAAGGACACTGCATGGCAGAATCTAGATTTTTTGTAAGTATTTGGATACCTCGAGGTGCAAGTCATAAAGTCATTAAACTTGTTTTCGTTGCAGCATGTTCGATGCATAAAAAGGTTGTGTGAAAGGTGAGCTTATTTTTGGGTTTGGCTGCGAATCACCTGCTCTCACCCTGGGGTCCTGCACGATATCATCTTATTTCTTTCTCACGAAAAGGAGACAAATAAGACCCAGTTCAATCATCCTGATTCTCCCGTCCGAGCTTACCTTTCTGTTGCTCTGCTGATGGGGGCAGCATCCAAGATGTCTCAAAAGACCCCATTTCCAGATAAGGTCATATTTTGAGGTTCTGGGTGATGTAAATGTCAGGGAGACCCCATTCAACCCATTGCAGAATGTGTCTTTCTTTTTCGTTGCCATCTTTCTATGGCTCTCACCTTGTACTGACCCCTCCAAGGAGCTGAGAAGTCGTCTCCTGCAGGAAAAAGGAGAAAGTCTGCTATTCTCGGCACAGCCTGTTATTTTTAGAGTGACACTGTTCACAGAGCCCATGCCCAGACAGCCTTGGGATAAACAATCTGTGGGATCCCATGTCAGCCGCAGAAATGAGAACAAAAGTGAAAAGCTCTAGCAACAGGATTAGGAACCTGAGCCACTGCCCCAAGTCTCGTCCTCTGATTAACGGGGCTAACTGCAAAATATCCAGGTATTTTGTTGCTTTAATTGGGTATTGTTTTTTGTTTTAAACGTAATAAGCTCAGCAGCACCGTCGATCTGAGTTTTCTCTCATTTTTAGTTTGTATCCCCAGGTTGGAAGACGATTTAGCAATGCCCCTTCCCTGCTGTGATTCTTTCTAGAAGCTAGGTCACCGGCATCCTCAGTGCCTGTCCATCAGAGGGATGCAGACACAAAAGGTTTGCTCAAGGGCTGCCTGCCAAATCCGGGGAGGCCGTCCCAGCATTGAGCTCACATTCAAGCAGATTATCAACGCTCTCAGGGACACTGATACATGCCAAATAAATGTTTACAGAACGTCTTGAGATCTCACTGCTGGCGGTGAGAAGGTGGTGGTGGTGGTGGTGGCGGCAGCGGCAGCTATACTCCAGTCACTGCAGTAAAGCAAAGAGAGATCCAATCAGTGTTTTGGTTGAGGAAGAGGGATTGAGCTTGATCTGTGTGCAAAGCAGAGGGGAGGTGACTTAATAGCTCCTTTCATTTCTAACGGATATTGATTCAAGTCAACCAGGATAACACAAGTGTAGGCACAAATGTATCACTGGGATGGATGAAGGTGTGAAAAAACCAGTGACATTTGCCTGCCTCTCTGAAAGTGGATACCAAATAAAATGTAGTAATCATAGTGATTATGGTAAATCTGTGTGGATAGATGGTGATTTTTCTTTCTAGGATTGAAAATGGAAACTCTGCCTTCTCTCCTCCCCTGGGGTTAGAAAGTATGCATACTTTGATTTCTCATCATCCTGGCTTCCTTCTTCAGAATACTGTTGCTCAAAAGCTTTGTCTGTCATCAGGTTGAACATGTTTTGACCTTGAAGCATTACTTTGATCTTAAGGTTAAGTCTCTGATCTTGCTTGAATCCAGGAACACAATGTGGTTAGATCCAGATGATTAGATCCCACAATCACCACCTTCAATTCACTCATTCTTTCCTGCATCCATTCATTCAACATTTGTCTAGCATGTGCTACTCATAAAGCAACCATGTGTATCAGGGGTTTACTAAGTGTAGATGTTCTAGAGGCTAGAAAGACATTGTTGAGCAAGGCAGATGGTTATGAGTGATGACTTCCTCCAAGGTAGAGAGGACAAGGCTATGGGGAAATAAAACAATGTGGCTTTGGTCTGTCTGGGAGGCAGAGAGAAGGACTAGAGAGTGTGACTTTTAGCATAAACCTAAACAATATCCAAGAGCAAGAGACAGGAGGAGAAGGCACTGGCATTGTTGGTGGAGTTGGTAGCAAATCCAAGACCACAAGTGAAATGGTTTGGATTTGTATCCCCATCCAAATCTCATGTTGAATTTTAATCCCCAGTGTGGGAGGTGGGGCCTGGTGGGAGGTGACTGAATCAGGGGGGTGGTTTCTAATAGTTTAGCACCATCCTCCTAGTGCTGTCTCATGATAGAGTTTTCATGAGATCTGGTTATTTAAAAGTGTGCAGCACCTCCCCTTCTCTCTCTCTTCCTCCTGCTTCCACCATGTAAGAAGTGCTTGCTACCCCTTCACCTTCTGCCATCATAGAAAGTTTCCTGAGGCCTCCACAGCCATGCTTCCTGTACAGCCTGTGGAACTATGAGTTAATTAAACCTCTTTTCTTCATAAATTACCTAGTCTCAGGTAGTTCTCTATAGCAATGCAAGAATGAACATATACAATGAGATATGTTAGGATAAGCTAGGTTTTGCTGCTGAAATAAAATCCATGAGACATAAATAACCACAGCTTCAAATGTTATTAATTTCTCACATCAGTGTCTGATGGGGGCTGGGCCACCTCCCTGGGCCTTATAGCTTTGCTGTCTGGAACTCATGACCTCACAGGGGACACCTCAGAGGGAAAGAGAGAGAAGAAAATGGAGTATTGACTACTCACTGCCTGCATGTAGAAATGCCACATGTACCTTCTGCTAACATCTCATCAGGCAGAACTAGTACTTGGTGCTATGTAATTGTAGGACAGTCTGAGAAATATAGGAAAACACATGATATCTGGTAATCTGTCAGCGCTACACTATTTCTAGCACAAACCAGGAAGAGGCCAGCTACATTGGAAGACTGAAAGCCAACCTGAACGACCAGGGCAATGAACGGAGGAGAGACAACACCATCAAATGAGTTTGGAACAAGAATGAAAGACCACGCCATGCGGTGTCTTAAGGCCACGTTGTTGAGTACTGTAAAGGTAATAGGAGGAGAGCAGATATGGACAGGGATTGGTTTCTCAGATTTGAAAATATCTGAAGTGTATAAGAGTAGATCTAGAGGTTACAATCATTGGCTACTGATGACAACACATAGGCTGAAATACTCTACAAGCAAGACAATCAGTAAAACTTCATGATTCTGAAACAAATCAACAAAACTTTGTAATTCAGAAATAAATCTGCATCCTATTCAATGTCAGTAGGTTATGCAGTAATCAGTATGTCAACAGTTTGAGAAACTTATGTTAAGATTCTTTGCTCAGAGATGGAGTCTCCATGCATCACAAGACCTTCTTAAGGTAGGTTAGTTTGGAAGCCTGCTGATATAGTTTGGATGTGTTTTGCCATCCAAATTTCATATTGAAATGTAATTTCCAATGTTGTAGGTGGGGCCTAGTGGGAGGTGATTGGATCATGGGGGTGGATTTCTCATAAATGGTTTAGCCCCATTCACCTAATGTTGTCATTGTGATAGTGAGTGAGTTCTCATGACATCTGGATGTTTGAAAGTGTGTAGCATCTCCCCCACTCTCTTTCTTCCTCCTGTTCCAGCCATGTAACATGCCTGCTCCCTCTTCACCTTCTGCCATGGTTGAAAGTTTCCTGAGGCCTCACCAGAAGCTGTCGTGCTTCTTGTACAACCTACAGAACCATAAGCCAATTAAACCTTTAAAAAAATAATTTACTCACCCTCAGGTATTTCTTTATAGAAATGCAAGAACAGATTCACACAGAAAATTGGTGTTGGAGGTGGGGCTTGGTGGGAGGTGATTGAATCATGGAGGTAGACTTCTTATGAATGATTTAGCACCATCCGCTTTGGTGGTGCCTTCATAATAATAATAATAAAGTGCCTCAATAATAATGAAGGTGGTGCCTTCAATAATAATGCCTTCATAGTAATGTGAATAAAACAGTTCACATCAGATCTGTTTCTTTAAAAGTGTGTAACACCTCCCTTCTGGCTCTCTTGCTGCTGTTCTGGCCATGTGATGTGACTGCTCCCCCTTCACTTTCAGCCATGATTGTAAGTTTCCCAAGGCCTCCCCAGAGACTGAGCAGATGCCAGCATTGTGCTTCCTGTACAACCTGCAGAGCTATGAGCCAGTTAAACCTCTCTTCTTTATAAATTACCCAGTCTCAGGTATGTCTTTATAGCAGTGTGAGAATGGACTAATACCCCTGCAAAATGTGACCTGCAGGTTATCAAAGGCAACGAATTAAAAAGCTACAGGGTGATCCAAGTGAGAGGAGGTAAGATTGTGGATGCAGTCCATGGCTGTGGGCATCAACATAGAGAGAAAAGAGCTTGTTGGAGGGACATTAAAGATAAGGATGATCTAAGACTAATAACTGGGTTTGGGACATGCAGTAAGCAGAATAAAAATGCACATGTCCTAATCCTTGGAGCTTGTGAACATGCAACCTTTCTTGTCAAAAGGGAGTTTGCAGATGTGATTAAGTTAAGGTTCCTGAGATGGGAAGTTGATCCTGGATTAGCCAGGTGGCCCAGTGTCCTTATACATAAGGGTCCGTATAAGAAAGAGGCAAGAGGGTCAGAGTCAGAGAGAGATTTGAAGATGCTATTGATATTGCAGAGGAATGATCAATAGCATCTTCAAATCTGATCTTGAAGAAGGAAAGCATGAGCCAGGAAATCCTGGCAGCCTATAGACATTGGAAGTGACAAGGAAACAGATTTTTCCCTACAGTTTGTAGAAAGAAACACTGCTATTTTAGTCTGTTTTCACACTGATAATAAAGACATATCCCAAACTGGGTAATTTATAAACAAAAAGAGGTTTAATGGACTCACAGTTCAACATGGCTGGGGAGGCCTCACAATCATGGCAGAAGGCAAAAGGAACATCTTACATGGTGGCAGGAAAGTGATAGTTTGTGCAGGGGAACTCTCCTTTATAAAACCATCAGATCTCATGAGACTTATTCACTATCATGAGAACAGCATGGGAAAGACCTGCTCACATGATTCAATTACCTCCCACTGAGTCGTCCCACAGCACATGAGAATTGTGGGAGCTATAGTTCAAGATGAAATTTGGGTGGGGACACAGCCAAATCATATCAACCGCCCTGCCTACACCTTGATGTTAACCCAAGTGGGACTTTTCATCTCCAAAACAGTAAAATAGTACATGGGTGTTATTTAAAGCCCCTAAGTTTATGGTAGTTGGTTACTGCAGCCACAGGAAGAAAATACAGGACAGATGAGGAGAGAGACAGCAGGTTGACTCTCAGGTTGTAGAGGACAACTACATGGATGGTGGATCTCTCACCTGGTCCTTCTACAGGGGAGCAGTTCTGGGAATAAATACACATTTTCTTTTGCACACATTGCATTTGTAACCATGCCAGAGCAATCTGTTTCAACTTTTATGTAACAAAGTTATGAGTTGTTTTTCAGTTATCGTGGATCCCCAGTTTAAGGTCACCTAACCTGGGCATTCCAAGATGAATCAAGGTGAAACCTAAGTCCTTGGAACAAGAAATGGGGACTGAATTAAGAAGCAGACACTGCATGGCAGGATCCAGGATCCAATCAGATTGAGCCCTGGTGTCACCCCATGGCAGGATCCAGTCAGATGACGCCTCCCAGCATCACCTCATTGCAAGATCCAATCAGATCATGCCTCATCATTCCATGTTTATAAAACCCAACCTATCTCCCAGTCAGGGAGACAGATTTGAGCATTTCCTCCTGTCTCCTTTCCTTGCCAGTTGACTTGCAATAAAGCTTTTCTTTTCTCAAAAGCCAGTGTCATGGAATTGGCTTCTTTTTGCATCAGACAAGAGCTCATTGATTGCTCAGTAACACATTTGAGATGGAAATCGGTGGTAGACAATTGGCTAGAAATCCAGAGTTCTGAGGCCAAGTCTGCACTGAGGACAGAGAAGAGCTGGTGTTCAAGCTGTTTGACAATGGGTCTGAATGAATCTGTGACTGCCTTCTGGCCTTAGAAAAACAAAATAGCCATATCTGTGCAGGCTATTGATCAACTGGGTGTGCAAGTCCCTCACACAACAGCCAACATGCACACCATCCTTACAGATGGTGCAGATGAACACATAGCCATTGAGAACATCTTGCAGAACATCAATGCTTAGTGCACCGACTATGAACCACACACTATTTCTTTATTTCAGATCTCATGGTATTTTCCTCTGGTTCCTTCAAATATTTTAATCTATTTGTCTTTCTTTCTCCTTCTCAACATGTTTCCTAGTTTTCTATAACCATTGCCAAGTCCTTTGCATCTTAAAGGACTCATTTTGATAGTATGGCTTCCATCAGTCACATTAGTGAGAGTCATTGCAGAGGTGACAGGGAAGGACAGAATTCAAACAGTATTTGGTGTAGGAGAAAATAAGCCAGAGCTATGATAAGGAGAGTGTAGAAGAGGAAAAATGCATTCCTGGGCACCGGTCTATGGAGATGCAGCAAAATCATCAAGGGAGATGTTTTCTTTGATTTTGTTTTCCTGTGAGTTGCTGATTTGAGGTTTGTTGGACAATGAACCCAAGTCTGGTGATGCATGTATTCATGTCCAAGCAAAATCTAGTGCAGGGATTTGGGAGGGTGGGGCAGGTACGGGAAAGTGGGCGTGTTTATTTTTCTAACACCATTTATGCACATGACACTACAGTTAGCACCAGTTGCCAGAAAGCTCTGTTGTGTAATATCAAACTCAATCTGATCGTTAACATTACTTACCTCAGCTTTGTACATCCATGAGTTTATAGACCTTGAAATAAAAGACATCCTGTAGGTTGTAAGGTTGTCTACATTTCCTTATCCTAAGAAAAAGAGAAAAGTGGCAAAATAGGAAGAGGAGGAGTTAGAAGAAAAGGAAGAGGAGGAGGTGGAGGCTTGGTCATAACACTTAGCCTCTGTGGCTAAGAAAGTTCAGTTCCAGCCTGCAACCTATTTGGCATGTTGAATAATGTTCTACTTCTTTGAGTTCATGCTGTCACTGGACTATCTTATTGTTTTAGGATGTGTATAGCTAAGACTAAATTCTTATTCCATTCCTTGAGTACTAAGGTTTCATGAAGTAATTTGAACATAAAAGTCCACTAACAGATTGCTTCTATTATTGCTGTAACCTGAGCAATATTGAGTTTTCCTTCTTTCTAAGGCAGGCGTTGGCAAATGATGGTGCTAGTCCAACCCAGCCTGCTTCTGTTTTTGTAAATGAAATTTTATGGACATGAAGTCGTGACCATTTGTTTACATATTGCCTGTGGCTGTTTTCGTGCTGTAGAAGTAGATTTGAGAAATTGTGGAGACCCCATGGCCCCAAGAGCCTAAAATACACATCCTCTGGCCCTTCACCAAAAACATTTGTTAGTTCCTGCTGTAGAGGATCAATAATCTTGTGGAGCAAAGTGTGTAGCAAAATGGATTCCTTGTCTGTGCTATGCTTTAAATATTGCTGTTTAATATTTTTATGACTAACATGATATCGGCTAAGTAAGGAAATAATTGAGAGAAAATCACAAGCCATTCATGAGCACTAAAGAAAAGATTTAAAAGGGAGAAAGGAAGGATGGAAGGAAGAGAAAGAAAGGAATAGGAAGGAAGGGAAGAGGAAGTGAGGGAGGGAGGGAAGGAAGGAAAAAAGGAGGAAGGGAAAGAAGGAGGAAGGGAGGATGGGAGGAAGTGAAGAAAAGAAGGAAGGAGGGAAGAAAGGAAGGGAGAATGGAGGGAAGGAAGAAAGGAAGGAAGGAAGGAAGAAGGGAGGGAGGGAAGGAAGAAAGGAAGGAAGGAAGAAGGGAGGGAGGGAAGGAAGAAAGGAGGGAAGAAAGGAAAGGAAAGACGGACAAAAGGAAGGAAGGAAGGAAGACAAAGAAGGAGAAAGGGAAGGAGGAGGGAGAAAGGGAAGGAAGGAGGGAGGGAGGGAAGGATGGAGAGAGGGAGGGAAGGATGGAGAGAGGGAAGAAATGAAGAAAGAATGGAGGGACAGAAGGAAGGAGGGAGAGAAGGAAGGAAGGAAGTTTGGAAGGAATGGAGGAAGGGAGGGAGGAAGGAAGATGCCATACCAAGAGCAGTGAGACCATATGGAAGGAATAAGTTCTACTCTAAAGATACGCAATAAAATATGCAAGAAAAAGTGTTTACTTCCATAACATAATTCCCTTTCCTACATATAAAATGTCTGTCTGAACCACTAGATATAAAAAAAAAAAAAAAAAGTCTTCTACTTGTGTTCACATACAGGGTTTCTTTCACTATTCTGACTTCAATTTCATTCTCCAACATTTTTCCTCTGTGTGCAGTTCTCGGAAAAGATGATTGTTTCAAACATATCTAATTACATCTTATGGGTCTTTAGAATTGAAGAAGAACTGTATTTCAGTTTGAATATGCTGACATATATTAGTATGGTTAGGATTTGTGTCCCCAACCAAATCTCATCTTGAATTGTAATCCCCATAATCCCCACATGTCAAAGGAGAGACCAGGTGGCGGTAATTGTATCATGGGGTCAGATTCCCCCATGCTGTTCTTATGAACATGCTATTCCTGAGTGAGTTCTCATGAGATCTGATGGTTTTAAAAGGGTCTCTTCCTCTTCGCTCAGAACTTCTCCTTCCTGTCACCCTGTAAAGAAGGTGCCTTGCTTCCCCTTTACCTTCTGCCATGATTGTAAGTTTCCGGAAGCCTCCAGAGGCCTCATGTTGAACTGTGAGTCAATTAAACCTCTTTCCTTTAAATATTACACAGTCTCAGGCAGTTCTTTATAGCAGTAGGAAAATGGACTCATATATTCAGATAGAATTTGGATGTTAGTTCTCTGTATGTACAGTGATATAGTTTGGCTCTGTGTCCCCATCCAAATCTCATGCTGGGTTTTAATCCCCAGCGTATGGGGAGGGGGCCTGTTGGGAGGTGATTAAATCACGGTGGTGAATTTCTCCCTTGCTATTCTCATGATAGAGTTCTCACAAGATCTGGTTGTTTAAAAGTGTGTAGCACCTCCGCCTTCACTCTGTCTCTTTTCTTCCAGGCCATGTGAAAATTCACCTGCCTCCGCTTTGCCTTCTCCCATAATTGGAAGTTTCCTGAGGCCTCCCTGGAAGCAGATGTCTGTGCAACCTGAAGAACCATGAACACAATTAAACCTCTTTTCCTTATAAATTACCCAGTCTCAGGTATTTTTTCATAGCAGTGCGAGAACAGACTAATATGTACAGCATGAATTTTGATATGATTTGACTTCCTTTTGAAAATTGATAACATAAGATATGTTAACACAACCCACTCTAGTCCTTCTCTGAGAATGACCTGCTGGCCTTCATACCTATATTTTTGGGACATACACAGCATGAAACCACTTGTGTATTTATGCTAGGTCTGACCTATACATTTTGGTGATTTAATATTGCCTCTAATAAGTTAAGATGCAGTGACTACCTTTCCGCAGTGGTTTCCAGTTGCTATCCAAGTTTCAGTGTAGGCTATGTCAATGCTGAGAGGTGAATATCAGTTCAGAGAACTTTGCTAGATATCTTTCTTTTTTCTTTTTCATTCTTTCACCTTCTGCTCTGCGCATGATAATACCCTTCAATAATGCAAAACGGTACAATAGTTGTTCTTCAGCAATGATTCTGCCAGACCTTAACAACCATAATCTTTAGCACCAAATTCAGGAAGAATTACACTTTCAACATTTTACAAGGTCATAGAGTTAATACTTATATCCATTTTTCTTCATTTGTCATGAACATCCTAACTGTTTATATTGCCAGACCATCAAAATCTGTCCTATTAAAATGCATATTAGAAAATTTAATATTCAAAGTATAATGGAGTAATTTTTTTCGATTTCTGGAAAATGTGCAATAGGAACCAGTTATTCAATGCTGATATAAGGAAAAAACTCACTTACTCTATGAAAATAAGCAAGTGATCATAGACAAACATACACTGGGTCTGAGGCTGGACTATGGGTTGAAAAGAAGGCAACAATGTACAGTGTAATACAAGGTTAGAGCGAGCAGACTATGGTTAACTTAGATCAGGGACTACATGTCATTTTTCATCAAGGCTGCCTTAGGCAAAGAGAACTGTCCACAAGGTCCCTGATGTCTGCAAACTTCCCTGTTCTCCATTGTTCTTGTTACAAAATTAATTTTTTTAATGAAGAAAAATACAAGCATTACTGAAAGACGTAGAAGACGACAAATATGACTGAAGTCATGTGGCGTGACTTTGGATGAGACTTTTCAATATTGTTAATATGTTAGATATTTCAGAGTTAGCATATCAGGTTTGACACATCACAAATGTAAACCGCAATGGAATTTTGCTCTGTTCTCTAGATTAAAAGTGATTTTCTGATCATCTGAAAGAACAAACATACAAGCACAGTCATGGCAATTTGAGTAAAAAGATCAATAGGGGAAGAGAGAGGAAGATTTGAATTATCTTGGTATAAAATTCAAATTATTAAAATCATGTTATATTATAATATGATTATAGCTGTGTGGTGACTGATTATGCAAAAATGAAGTAGCCAAATAAAAAACAAATGAAAAGCCAAAAGCAAAACGTATTGGATTACCTTGTAATGCAAGGTCATAAGCATTTGGATTTATTCTTTAGGAAAAAAAATTCATTTCTTACCTAATTGAACCCCAGGATTAAATATAGTTGTTAGGATTCCCTCTTCCAGTTCAATAAGGAATATCATTCTCATCTTAATAAACAAAACAATAGATATTTGTTAAAAAGAGGTTTTAAGTTAAAAATCGTAGTTTTTTAAATATTTGTGGTTTTTTAGGTTTGTTTTTGGTTTTGTTTTGTTTTGAGATGGTCTTGCTCCATTGTCCATGCTAGAGCACAGTGGTACCATTGTAGCTCACTACAGACTTAAACTCCCATGATTAAGGGATCCTCCCACCTCAACCTCCAGAATAGCTGGGACTACAGGCACATGCCACCATGCCCAGCTAATTTTAAAAAATAATTTTATAGAGACAGGGTTTCGCTATGTTGCCCAGGCCTGTTTTGAAGTACTGGCCTCAAGCAATCCTCCTGCCTTGGCCTCCCAAAGTGCTGGGATTGTAGGTGTGAACCACTGCACCTAGCTAAAAAATTTAATTAAAGCTCAGGAACAATGAAACACCTATAAACTCAATTCCAGAAATTAACAGCTCTATATAAGACTGAAAATACCCCTGACTATTTTCATCTCTGTTGGAGTTGGAGAGGCAGAGGAAGCTGCTAATGTGGGAAAGGAGACACTAGCTAAACTTTTTATAAAATGTAGTGACCACAGGCAGGTGGGCATATCAGGTTAGACAACATAAGAGTCCTAGTCTCTGAACATATCTTCATCCACCTGTCAACTACTTCCCAAAGATCTCTACAGAGGGTAGAGTGATAGTACATCAAATGTGGTGGACACAGGAGGAAAGAGCTGGGAGACATAGCTCTGCAGGCACATGGAATCTACCCCAAGTTCAAGGCTGCCTCTCTCAGAAGGTAGGGATCAGGGAAGGAAGCCTGAATGAAACCCTGCATGGACATCTCTGACCTTCACAGAGTATAAAACAATAGCCCTCCAAAGACTGAAGTCAGTGTCACAAGGTGGAGAAAGTTCTCTTGAGGTACAGAAAGCTGGGCATGAGAGACAGAGCAAACAGACATGCCAGCAATACCCTAAAAATAGCATCGAAACATTCCATGAAAAATTCCAGAGATAAACAATCCCCAAATTTTAAATTGCATGTTGTTCTAAGTAATATGTATTAGTCTGTTCTCACAGTACTGTAAAGATACTACCCAAGACTGGGTAATTTATAAAGAAAAGAAGTTTAATTGACTCACAGTTCCACATGGCTGGGGAGGCATCAGGAAACTTACAATCATGGCAGAAGGCAAAGCAGGCACGTCTTACATGGTGGCAGGAGAGAGAGCATCGTAGGAGGGGAAATGCCAGATGCTCATAAAACCATCATAACTCATGAGAACTCACTCACTATCACAAGAACAGCATGGGGAAACCATCCCCGTGATCCAATCACTTCCCATCAGGTCTCTCCCTAAATACCCGCAGGTTACAATTCAAGATGAGATTTGAATGGGGACACAAAGCCTAACCATATCATAGCATGATGAAATCTACCACCATCCCTCTCTGTCCTGCCTGGAACATGAATCATCTTTCTTTTCAGTATATCTATGCTATAGACATTTAGGAGCCATCTCAGTTATCAGATTCACTCTCCTGGTATGGTAGTGCTTGTGGTCAAATAACCCTTATTTTCCTTAATAAGCACAAGAGTGGACATGCCAGCATATTGTTATAATTGTTCTACTTTATTATCAGTTTTTGTTAATCTCTCATTGTGCTTAATTTATAAATTAAACTTTGTCATAGGTATGCAGGTATAGGAAAAATATAGTATTAATATCTATAGGGTTCACCATTATCTACAGTTTCAGGCATCCACTAGGGGCCTTGGAACATATCCCCTTTGGTAAAGTGGAACAAATGGAGTATAATTTTTCTAAAGTTGACTAAGATATGTTAAAGATAAATATTGAATTATCTATGGTCATGCTTTTAACAGAACTTTCTGAGATGATGAAAGTTGCATTAGTCTGTTGGAAATGGTATAATAAAATACCAGAGACTGGGTAGCTTATAAACAACACTAACATATTTCTCATAGTCTGGGAGGCTGGAAGTTCAAAATTGAGACACCAGCTGATTCAGTGCCTGATGAGAACCTGCTTCCTGCTTCATAGATGACACCTTCTCACTGTGTTCTCACATAGTAGAAGGGGTAAGGGAACAGGAATCCCATTCACAAGGCCCCACTCTCATTACCTTATCACCTCCCAAAGTACCCACTTTCTACTACCATCATTTTGGGGGTTAGGTTTCAACACAGGAATTTGGTGAGAGAACATAAATATTTAGTCTATAGCAGAAGTATTCTGCATCATTCAATATGGAGACCATCAGCCACCTTGGCTAGTGAGCACTTGAAATGTGGCTGGTGTGATTGAGGCTGGCTAATTTTTAAAATTGTATTTAACTCTACTTTCTTACAACATCCATATATGACTAACAAGTACCATACTGGAGAGTACAGCTCCAAGGTAGAGGTGGGCAACATTTTTCTATTAAAGATCAGGCAGTATATAGTCATAGGAGGGATCCCCAACCCCTGGGCCATGTACCAATACTGTAGCCACACTGTAGGAGGTGAGCAGTGGGTGAGTGAGTGAAGCTTCATCTGTATTTACGGTCACTCCCCATTGCTCACATTATCACCTGAGCTGTCTCCTGTCAGATCAGCAGCAGCATTAGATTCTCAAAGGAACACAAACCCTATTGTGAACTGCACATGTGAGGGATGTACGTTGCGCACTCCTTATGAGAATCTAATGCCTGATGATCTGTCGCTGTCTCCCATCAACCCCGGATGGGACTGTCTAGTTGCAGGAAAACAAGCTCAGGGCTCCCACTGATTCGACATTACAGTGAGTTGTATAATTATTTCATTATATATTACAATGGAATAATTATAGCAATAAAGTGCACAATAAATATCATGTACTTGAATCTTCCCTAAATCAATCACCCCAGCTTGGTCCATCAAAAAATTGTCTTCCATGAAACTGGTCCCTGGTGCCAAAAAGGTTGGGGACTGCTGTTCCATAGTTTGGGGTTTATAGACTGACAGGCAATGTCAAGGATATCATGTTTGTACATATATAACTATTTAAAAATGTAGAAACCCTTCTTAGCTAGTAGACCACACAAAACCGAGTGGTGGGCTAGAGCTTTGCTATAGAATAATCACTAATATGTATATTTGTGTGTGTGCATGTACATGTGCATATATATGTATAGGTATATATGCATGTGTATGTATGTATACATGCATGCACATACATACATATATGTGGGTTTTTTTAGTAGAGTAGATAAAACCACATACTAAGTGTATTAGTCTGTTCTCATGCTGCTAATAAAGACATAACCAAAATGGGTAATTTATAAAGGAAATAGGTTTAATGGATTCACAGCTCCACATGGCTGGGAAGGCCTCACAATCATGGTGGAAGGCAAATGAGGAGCAAAGTTGCATCTTACCTGGCTGCAGGTAAGAAAGTTTGTACAGGAGAACTCTCATTTATAAATCAGATCTCGTGCGACTTACTCACTACCACAAGAAAAGTATGGGGGAAACTGCCCCCATGATTCAATTATCCCCACTGGCCCTGCCCTTGACACTTGGGGATTATTACAATTCAGTGTGAGAGCTGGGTTGGGACACAGTCATGTCACTAAGAAAGAGTTAATCCAAAGGAAGGTATGAAATGAGTAATGGAATAATAAGAAACAGGTAGAATTATACCTAACTGAAATTCACACATACATTTTGGTGGTATAGTAAATGGCAAGACTACTTTGTAAAATCATCTGAAGTATTTTTATAAGGTCAGACATACGATGATGCCACGACCGAGCACTCCCTCTCCTAGATATTTATTCGAGAGAAACGAAAATACAAGTCCTCACAGAGACTCTCCAAGAATGTCTACAGCAGGATTCTTTGTAATAAAGAAAAACAGGAGACACCCCACATGTCTATGAAGAGGGGAATGAATAAACAAATTGCAGTAGAGTCACACAATGAATACTATGGTAGTCCGTTTTCACGCTGCTGACAAAGACATACCCATGACTGGGTAATTTATAAAGACAAAGAGGTTTAATGGACTCACAGTTCCACGTGGCTGGGGAAGCCTCACAATCATGGTGAAGGTGAATGGCATGTCTTACATGGTGGCAGACAAGAGAGAAAATGAAAGCTAAGTGAAAGGGGTTTCCCCTTATAAAACCATGAGATCTCGTGAGACTTATTCACTACCATGAGAACAGTATGAGGGAAATGGCTCCTATGATTCAATTATCTCCCATCAAGTCTCTCCCACAACACATGGGAATTTGGGGAGCTACAATTCAAGATGAGATTGGGTGGGGACACAGCCAAACCATATCAAATACTATTCATCAACAAAAGCCAATGGAGAAATAAGTGCACATCTTGGAATGTTTTAGAAATGGACACACTGTAAATCACTAATGCGCACATCAGAAGCTGAATCAAAAATGAGCAACCTTGAAATCCCCCTTGCGTTCCTTTCCCAAGGAGGGGCAAATTTTTGCTTCCTGCTTCCTTTTAAAGATTTCTGTATTTTCCAAACTTTCTACAAAATGGTAAACATTTTAAATAAATATTTTTCGGTAAGTTCCTCGTCTTTATGGAGTTTCTGTACCAATGTTTCCTAGAATTGAGATGCTCTGCTAGCTTGCATATAAAACATGACATAAAATAAAATATTATCTTTTCAATGATTATCCTAGAACTGTCCTCTGAAGCAATTCAGAGTACAATTAAAGATTTAATTTAATGTCCGTGAACCTTAATTTCTAATTTGGATATAGGCTGGAGCAAATAGATTGTAAAAAACTTTTAACACAAATTGATATTGTTTCTCATATCATTTCCTAAGGATTTGATAATTTATCCTATCCTTAATGACTTTGTACCTCTTCAAAGCACATTGATGGAAATTGATTTTCCTGATTATTTCACCTAAGTCTTTGGGACGTAACATATTTTAGTGACAGCCTGGAAAATCTCTCTAGTGTACTTTCTAAGTTACCCAGGACAACAGCAGCTACAGAAAGAAATCTCTTCGTACCACTCACCTTTGTTCAGCCAGAAACAAAAATAGTGCTTTGATTGCTCTCTCTGACCTACTTTTGTGTAGGAGTCCTAACGACCTAAATTCCCAAAGTCGTGGGCCTTGGAGAAACTGTACAGGATTTTCCAACCCGCCCTCATAACTTTAGGCCGAATTGCACTTCCACTGTGCTAGATTCACACAAGCCTGTACTTTTCCTAGAGATTTGCAAGGATTTTGCACCATTCACTTTGGATTGTCTATCAGATTTTTATGGAAGTGTATGGCTTTCTATTTTGTATTCCAAAAAATAGTATGCAACCAGTTCATGTAACGACATTATGAAGTTTCAGAGTTGTGCAATGCAAAGGAGGACTGAGCACAGGACATTTGGACGTATAATTTTGTCTGTCACACGTCCTAGTTCTATTAGTAGTTCACAGAACCCACTTTTAAGAATCATTATTACAACAGAATCTACCCAGAAAAATTAGCATCCTTACTTGGTCACTGGCCAATGCCAGCCTGAGGGATACCCAGCCTCCCAGGTCTTTCTTGAGTCTTTACCTCGGACATGATAGGTTCACATCATTGTTTCCAGTGCTTGGCTTTAAATAGTTGTGTCCTGTCTCCTGACCCTTTCATTCATTTCAGCCACCTTCTTTTCTCTAACTAACACCCATAGTTATAATCTATAGACTGCCAGGTTTCATACATTGGCCCTCAATTCTGACTCGTTTCAGCGTCAAAAGAACCCTCATGAAAGACCACCTAGCATGCAGGTGTATCAAGGTCCAGAAGGTACCCTGACTGACCTTGCCGACTGTCCTATACCTTTTCATCCCTTCTCATGCACCATCAGTAAGTTCTCTTGAATCTAATATCTACGTAAGTGTACATGTGTGATTACACATGTTTGTGTACCTGTACTTTGTTTTGTTCTTTTTCCAAATGTGTGCATTTTCTTAATTTTACTGCAACCACTCAACTTCACGCCACTGTCTTCTTCTGCCTGGACTGTTACAGCAGACTCCCAGCAAGGTATCTCAGACCCCCTCACGTGCACCTCCAGTCCATTCTCTTCAAGGCAGCCTGAGCGACCTTTCTAAAACAAAATTTAGATTGGGCGAATGGGTCACTTCTCTGCTTAAAATCTTGCAATTATTTTATTTGTTTATTTATTTAACGTTTGGGTAGTCTAAAATGTTTAAAATGGCCTCCATAGTCTCTACTTCGTTAATCTGTCCCCTGCTTATGTCCCACAGAACATTACATTATAATGATAAAATGTTCCTGAAGAGACAACAAAGCTTATAAATTGAGTCACTTAAAATATTTTGTAGGATTTAAAGCAATTTCTACTGTTTTTTTGATAGCTAAATTTTTTTTTTTGAGACAGAGCCTCACTGTGTTGCCCAGGCTGGAGTGCAGTAGTGCAATCATAGCTTACTGCAGCCTCCAACTTCTGGGCTCAAGTAATCCTCCCACCTCAGCGTTCTGGGTAGCTGGGATTATAGGCACAAGTCATCATGCACAGCTAATTTAAAAAAAAAAAATTGCAGAGACAAGGTCTCAGTATGTTGCCCAGGGCTCCAGCAATTCTTTCACCTGGGTTGAGTTCCTGGGCTAAAGTGATCCTCCCACCTCAGCTTCCCAAAGTGTTGGGATTACAGGTGTGAGTCATTGTACCCGGGCTGATAGCTGAAATTTTAACTTCATGGTACTGTTTGCTCACAAAAAAAAAAAAAAAAAAAAAAAAGTGTGGGATAACCTGCTCCCAGTTTCCTGATCCACGGCAATCACATTATAAGTTCACATTTTGAGACTTTTGCAGAAGACAATCTGAATGCCTTAGCATGAATTCTGTACAGACCCTGAAGACTCATGATAGAATTAGAAAGACTTCCTCTCTCTTACCTTCTGGTCCATCTAATTGCTCTGTTTCATAAACCCTATTCTCACAACCAGGGACATAATCATTTTTCACTCTTTATACTGTCCAAATAAGGAATGGAATCTCATTAAAATAAAACTTAAAAATGTATTGGCTGTTGTCTTTATTTGCTAGAGCTGTCATAGCAAGATACCACAGACTGGGTGGCTTAACCAACAGAAATTTATTCTCTCACATTCTGGAGGGTGGAAGTCCAAGATCATGGTGCCCCAGGGTTCATTCCTCCTGAGGCTTCTCTTCTTGACTTATAAATGCCACCTTCTCCCTGTGTCTTCACAGGGTCGTCCCTCTGTATGTGTCTGTGTCCTCATCTCCTCTTCTTATGAGGTGTCTTAGTCCATTTCAGGCTTATAACAGAATAACAGCAGACATTGATTCTCCTACAGTCCTGGAGGTTGGAGGTCTGAGATCAAGGTGTGAGCATGGCTGGTTCCTTCTGAGGCCTCTCTCCTTGACTTGTATATGATGTCCTCTCCCTGTGTCCTCACGTGGTCATTCCTCTGTGTGTGTTTCTCTCCTCATCTTCTCTTCTTATAAGGACAGCAGTCCTATTGGATTAGAGCCCTCCGTACTGACCTCATTGTATCTTAATCACATCTTTAAAGACTCCATTTGCAAATACAGTCACATCCTGAAATTCTGGGGGTTAGGTCTTCCACACATGAATTTTTGGGGATGACATTCAGCCTGTCATAAGCACTTTAAATATGAGTGCAGTTCCCAGTGCCCTCTTCCACAGCCTATCCCTCTGCATTATTACCTGCAGAAATAACTGATTGGCCTGAACTCCTATGAATATGCAGAAACAACCAATCTTGGCATCAGAGTATTCTAAAAGGATTAAGTGGGATTGGATGCACGTGTCTGTGAGTGTTGCCTAGAATGTCAACGAATGTCAGTGAGCCTCGATCAACATTTCTTCTCTATGTTCACTCTTCTAAAACACTGACTGAGGAAAGATCTTAAAACCTTAGACATGGAAATACTCGTTTTCCCACCCCAGTCTCTTGAAAACACATTACATTAAACTTGAAAAAAAATTAGCCATATTTCAGAAGCAAACTTTATTTTAAGGAAGATCAGGAAAAGATATATAATATATATTTTCATCATTTGATATTTGGACCCTTGCTGCTGGTGGGTTACTTGAAAGACTATTATTAACAGATTCATAAAATCAGAATTTAAATCGAGCCCATTTTATTTCCTACCATGTGACTTTGGGGAAGGCACTGACCAAATCACAGAGGTTAGAAAATTAATTAAACACAGAATGAACTCACCTCTATCCTTTGGAAAAGTCTAGAGGGGATGCCTTTACAAATTTACAACAGCTTGACAGAGAAAGGCCAGTTTCAGGAAAGAAAAAGGCTCGCTACCACAACCTGTACATTGTTAGAAGCAACATCTTAACAAATCAAAATGGCAGTTCTGTTGCACATCCTGTAGGCTAGTGAGTACGATTCAGAAATAAGTGTATGGTTGGTGAAAACCATGATTCACTGGACAATATTGTCAGCAAGACTTCTTTTTACTTTAAAGTAAGCACTGGGATTTTTTAAAGATCTTTTTTGGGAAAGTTTATTTGTTCCCCTCCCCCATCCTACTTTCTGTTCTCACTTGATTCCTGTCATAATCCTCAATTTGTTGAATCACTATTGGTTGCTGTGGCGATCGCGATGTCACAAACAAGATCATGACTTCAAGTGGGGAATAAGCAGCAGGCACTCTGAACTCTTAACAAATGAAATTCTACCATTACGCAAATAGCCTTCAAATAATCAAGTGTGACCCAAAATGCAAAATTTTCTTTTGTGGGATTTTTTTTCTTCCTATGGTGTAGAAAATGCATCATCATCCGCTAGACTCAATTCTAACGAAAATGTCATGGAACCTCAAAGATATATTTTTGGTTGAAACACCCTCGTATGTAACAATTAAACATCATCAACATGCTGCAAAGATCATTTTATAAAATGTAATGATTTGTCCAAATTTAACCAGACAAACTTTCCCAAACCAGAAAAGTAACAGCAATCAGACTGAATAATCGCCAAATTATGGGTTTAAAATTGTGGAACTTGTAATAGATATGGAATATGCTTAACTTGGCTTCTGAGATTATAGGAGTTGCTGATCACTCTCATGTAGTGCCTAAATCCTGACCAAAGATAGACAGACAGATAGATAATAGATGAATTGATAAGTGATAGGTATACATATAGATAATAGGAGTAGGTTGATAGATTATAGATGATTGATAGGTGATAAGGAGGTGGATGATTGATAGATAGATAGACAGATAGACAGATGATAGAAAAAATGATATCTAGTACTCCATGAAAGTCTCCTCTCATCAGAAATACATCTGAATAAATGTGGAACACACACACACACACACATACACACACCATTTTGTTATTCTCATTTTTATGTGATTTGAAGGCTTAAAGAGAATAAGGATTGAGTTGTGTCTATCACTAACAAGTTTTAGAGTCAGTATTTAAAGCTAAACACTCAACACTACCCCTCAGGGCTCAAATCTCTTGAGAAAACACAATTATATAGAGTCGTAATTACTAGTAATTATTACCTTGGCTCTATGTAGATATAACTGTCCAGCTGTCTAGTCATTGTCTGAGGAGAGACTCGAGCTCCTAAAATAAGAGAAGGTGGGAGCAAGAAACGTTGGCCTCTACCAGGGATGCATGACCAAATTGATTATGTGGCTTGTAGACAAATTATCTACAGGACATGTAGCTTAGGGAAAATTTTCTGTAAAGTTTCCCCAACTGTAAAATTCTATGACGAGAAATGATTTAATGCCTCTTTGAATCTTGGAGTTTAACTCAAAGGGACTGGGGTGGGTAGATTTTACATAGGGGGTAGGTCTCTTAAAGATTTTCTGATAGTGAATACCTTGATGAAGAGTTCTTGGGCCCTTCTTCTATTAGAGGATAAACTCATGAAAAATAAGCTATATAATAGGTATTATGTGTTCATTCTTTTAAAACATAGAATGAAGTGGCTTCTGTCATAACCCCATGGTGATTTCCATTGTTGTTAATACTTAAAGATACAGGGATTTGTGAGTTGAAATAAGTGGAGAAATCTATTAGAGAGAGAACAGACAAGCATAAAAAGCTATTCATGTTTCTTTGCAAGACCCATTCAGGAAAGTTGAGGGAGGTGGGGGAGTGTCTGAGGGTTCATATATCTACTACAAAAACAAAATTTACTTTTATTTATTTATTTAGAGACAGAGTGTTGCTCTGTTGCCCAGGCTGGAGTGCAGTGATGCAGTCATAGCTCACTGCAGCCTTCACCTCCTGGGCTATCCTCCTGCCTCAGCCTCCTGAGTAACCACACCCTGATAACATTACCTTTCTTAAGCTATTGATGACTACTCCTGGAGGTCATGAAAATTACAGTGAAGGGTCACCCAAATCTACCATGATGGCATATCCCTCTCTACTAGTTCATTCTCACACAGCTATAAAGAAATACCTGAGACTGGTTATTTATAAAGAAAAGAGGCTTAGTTGGCTCACAGTTCTGCAGGCTGTACAGGGAACATAATGCTGGTGTCTGCTTGGCTTCTGGGGAGACCTCAGGAAACTTACAATCATGGTGAAAGGAAGGAGAAGAGGAAGCAGGGACATTATATGGCCAGAGCAGGAGTAAGAGAGAAGAGGGTGGGGTGCCACACACTTTTAAACCACCAGGTCTCACTGGAAGCCACTCACTATCTCGAGGACAGCACCAAAGGAATGGTGCTAAACTACCACGAGAAATCCACCCCCATGATCCAATCTCCTCCCACCAGGCCCCACCTCCAATACTGGGAATTACAATTCCACATTAAATTTGGGCAGGGACACAGATCCAAGCTCTATCACCATCTTAGGAATTGTATCCTGTGTGTCAGTACTGGATTAGCCCAGCCGCCAGTCAGTAATAAGGATACTATCCAAGACAAGAATTAACAGGATGTGTCTGTAGTGCTGGCTGTGTTCCTCACTGTGTTCCCTCCCACATCTGTTCTGTTTAGGGAGCAGAAGCCTTAGCCCACATGGTCAGGATGGCAGGATGTCTACTCCACCAGCCTATGACATCTCTGGTCAACGTTGGCCTCTCATGACTGATCGCCTGTGCCTGTATGGAAAGGAGCCCTTCTAGGAAAGCCGTTACTCGGCATTCCAGAGATCTGTTCTTCCTGTGTTGCGACTAGAGTCACAAGCAGGACCAAGTACCTCCACCCCATAGTTCCTGGAAACAAGGAAAATCAGTCAGCTGGTAGTGGGTTCCCTTGGCTTGTGGAAAGTTAGAGATGCACTTCGATTTCATGAGGAGTTTTCAATGAGCCTAGATCATAACACTGCACTTTCACCTGGGTGACAAAGTGAGACCCTGTTCAGATAGTAATGATGATGATGATGACGATGATGACGACGACGATGACAATGATACTGAGCATCCTTTCGGGTGCCTATTGGCTATTCATGTATATTTTTTGGAGAAATGTCTGTTCAGTTCCTTTGCATTTTCAATTTCGTTATTTATTCTTTCATTATTGAGTTATAGTAGTTCTTTATATATTCTGGATCATGTCCCTTATAGGATATGTGGTTTTCCAATATTTTATCTTAGTTTGTGTGCTGTCTTTTCACTTTCTTGATTGTGTCTTTTCAGGAGAAAACACTTGTAATGTTGATAAAGTCCAATTTTTCAATTTTTCTCTTTGTCATTTGTGCCTCTAGTGCCAAATCTAAGAAATCGTTGCCTAACCCAAAGTCAGGAAGAAATATTCACAGGTTTTCTTCTAAGACTTGTATAATGTAGCTCTTACATTTAGGTCTATGATTCATTTTGCAGCAAGTTTCTGCATTGCATGAGGTTTTTTTTTTTTTTAATACATGGACGTATAATTTGGAAATGAGCTTGTTTTGCCTCAGATAAATGAAACAGGATCTTTGTCCTCTATTCTCTTTTATCTCTTTTCTTGTTTTAGGTGTCTCCTTATTCCTGGTCCTACATAAGCTCATTTTGACATTCACCTTAGGCATTTCAGAATCTGGCCTTCACCCTTATGGTTTTCATATACCGTGAACAATTTTCTCCTTTTACCCTCTTATTTGGGGTGCCTAAGTCTCTCTTCAATGAAATGGCAACCGGTTACAAATGACTAAGCCAAGGTGAGAATTACCCATAATTATGGCTTAATAAATATAGATGCCATTGTGGTTTGGTTTTGTAACAACTTTTTTGAGGTGTAACCTCCATATCTTATTCACATGCATTAAGTGTACATTTCAGTGATGTTTAGGATATTCACAGAGCTGTGTACTCATCACCATATTGTAATTTACAACATTTCCAGCCAGGCACAGTGGCTCGCCTGCAATCCCAGCACTTTTAGTGGCCAACGCAGGAGGATGACTTGAGGCCAGGAGTTCAAGACCAACCTGGGCAACACAGCAAAACTCCCCCCGGCCTGCCATCTCTCCAAATAATGAAAAAAGTACCCAGTTGTGTGGCATGAATCTTTAGTCCCAGCTACTCAGGAGGCTGAAGTGGGAGGATGGCTTGAGCTCAGGAGGTTAAGACTTTAGTGAGCTGTGATGGCACCACTGTACTTCAGCCTTGACAACAGAGTGAAATGTTATGTCTAAAAAATAATATTAAAATTTAAAAAAGAACATGTCCATCACTGTAAAAAGAAAGCTCATGCTCATTGTCAGTCACTACCTGTTTCCTTCATCCCAACCTCCCCCAGCTGCAGTGAACATATGAGTGCGTGTATCTTTATAATAGAATTATTTCTATTCCCTTAGGTGTATACTCAATAATGGATTGCTAGGTCATATGGATGTGTTATAACTGTAGAGTCTATGGTTCCAATTCTCAAATCCAGATTTCATGCTTCAGTTGTTACAAAAAGTGAGAAGACGGAAGATTAAGACAGGAATAATAAATAATAAATACATATATATACTTGTATATATACGTGTGTGTATATATACGTGTGTGTGTATGTGTGTGTGTGTGTATATATATATCTGTATATCTCTTCTACTAAGCATGATACATGAATGGCATTTCATTTTTCTTATTAAACCTTTTCCATCAACTGAGAAGGCACATATTAAAATAACAAACTATCAAGGATGCAAAAATACCTACTCATGCACTTTGAATGGGACGGTCTGAATAGAATCAAGACAAGAGGCGGCCTCTTCAGACAATACTGAGCATCTGCTGTGTTAATAATAATGTTTAATTACACCAGTCCTTCAACGAATTCTACTGTATCCAGGCATGGAAATCCAGCAGTTTAGATGGCACCAATAAGGTGCCACAGTTAAACTGCACAAGGCATTTACAAAATCACAAACTATGCAAAATTGTTTTCTAGTTCAGAAAGGAAATTATTATAGAATTGGGTAGACATAAAAGGCTGGCATGTGAATCTCATGCAATGATATCCCACCTCTAGCCCATGTGTCACTCTGCTATCCACATGCTTCCTGTGGTAAATCGCTAACACACGGTAAGACCTTGTATATCCAAGTGGAATTATCATTTAGTTACTTTACTGCAAACAGCCTATAAATAGTTCTACAATTATAATCTTGATTTGAAAAATATGAATAGAAAGGGAATAACTTCCTTGGGAAAGCTGTTAAGTGCATTATTATTCCATCTTTCAAATGAAAATGCACTTTTAATCCCAGCCTTCCTCTCTGATTAGAATTTCTTTTATGCACTGGATTCAACAGCACTCTGGAAGTTCATCCTCCACTGCAAGCCCACAGATGCGTAATCACACAAGGGAAGGTGCTTCACCCACCACATCTGAGTCTCAAGTTTGCCCAACAAGAATCCACTTTTCTCAATGCCATGAATCCCCCAAAATGTACATGTATTAGTCCATTTTCATACTGCTATGAAGAAATACCCAACACTGTGTAATTTATAAACAAAAAGAGGTTTAATTGATTCACAGTTCCACATGACTGGGAAGGCCTCACAATTATGGTGGAAGGCAAAGGAGGAGTAAAGCCACGTCTTACAGGGTGGCAGGCAAGAGGGCATGTGCAGGGGAACTGCCTTTTATAAAATCATCAGATCTCCTGAGACTTATTCACTATCATGAGAACAGCATGGGAAAACCTACCCTCATGATTGAATTGTCTCCCACCGTGTCCCTCCCATGACATGTGGGGATTATGGGAGCTACAACTAATGATAAGATTTGGGTGGGGACACAGCCAAATCATGTCAGTACAGAAAGCTAGTTAGGCTGCTTTTTTGAACCACTGAAATAACTCTTCTAAGAGATGTGAAAGGGAAATAAATCTTTGGGACCCCAAAATCACTAAGCTAAAGGGAAAAGTCAAGCTGGGAGATGCTTAGGACAAACCTGCCTCCCATTCTATTCAAAGTCACCCTTCTGCTCACTCAGATAAATGCATATCTGATTTTCTCCCTTGGAAAGGCTAATAAGAAACTTAAGACTTAGAAGAATGCAACCACTTGTCTCTCACATACCTGTCACCTGGAAGCCCCCTCCCTGCTTGAGTTGTCCCGCCTTTCCGGACGGAACCAATGTACATCTTACATATATTGATTGATGTCTTATGTCTCCTTGAAATGTATAAAACCAAGCTGTGCTCTGACCACCTTGGGCACATGGCGTCAGGACCTCCTGAGGCTGTGTCATGGGTGCATGTCCTCAACCTTGACAAAATAAACCTTCCAAATTAACTAAGACCTGTCTCAGATATTCAGGGTTCACAGAGGTAACTAATTCATGGAAGAAGGTTCTAATGTTATTTGATGGCTTAAAAAAAGCTGGATTAGCTGAGGCTGAACTGGTTGACTTGGTAGACAAGGATATAGTCTGAAAGTAACCACAATTGATATATTTGAATTAGCATTTTGAATGAACTCTGTTCTCCAGCTACTTTTCTCTCTCTTTACAAATTATTTTCTGAGAAATCTGGTTTTGTAAGTTTTTTTACGTATCTTGATTCAAAAATCTTTGATTTCATACTTGGTTAGAATTGACAAGATTGCTCTCAACCACACTGCATCGTGGAGAGTAATGATCCTCCTGGTGAAAATGAAGGTCATTTATAAAATTCAACTCCACCTGCCTTCATAAATCCACATTTTCAAAGGAAAATGAAACCCACACAGAATATTCCCCCCACTTGACATTTTTCTGTGCACTTTTAAAATACTTTTTGGGGTCCAGAATACTCATTTCAAAGAGATTTTTTTCATTCTGTTATTATCAGTGATGGAAGGGCCTTTATTGGGAGTATTCTGTAACTCATTGTAACTTGCATTAAAGTGAATATTTCAGCTTCATACCTGGTCATGTGGTTTCTCTTTAGCTCTTCTTGTTTGCACAGTTAAGCAGAAAGGAAACCAACCATTTGTACAAATAAAGGTAGAGAATTAAGTTACGCTGTCATTTTTAAAATTTCTCCCCAAAGGGTTTTACTGACTGTCTAAACTGGGCTTGTGGGTTATCAGTTTTCTGAAATTCTATGGCCCAAGTTGAAAGGTGCACTTCCAAATTGTAATTTCAAGCACAATCTAGTTGATTGCCCTCAAAATGCTGACCCTGACCCATAAAGACTACTCAAGGACCACAGGATTTGAGCTTCCTTCTTGGACAGGCTGGGGGTTGGCCACACTGCAAAAGTAACAGGGACATAGCTGATGTATTGGCTTTTCTACACCTGCTGATTTCTATTTTTGTTTAAATATTTAGGGCAGACAGATAGTTAGGTCAGTGTCTTGCCTTCTCTTTGTAGGACGTAATTCCTAGATCAACCCAGGAGCCCTCTTTTGAGGGAGTATATCCATCAAAGCTTCCATGTGAAACCTTGTCTCTGATTTCCTTTAATTTAATTTTTTTAATTTAAAAACAATAAAAATAATCTTTCTTTCTCTCTCTTTTCAGAGAAGCCTAGATATCAGGGATTGATGTTTCAGACTGAAGAATTCAGAACACTGCATTGAAAATATTCCTTCCTCCTTCTAAAACATCCTTTTTTCGTGACACCCACCTCCTCATTCAAATATAGTAAAATCGTGAGAAGAAGAAGACAATGGAGAAGCTAGAATCTTGGGACTGGCAACTTTTCTGGAGTCTCTAACAGGATGGAATCCTCTACCTTGGCGCTACTGATATTTGAGGGCTGATAATGAAATTGCCTTTGCAAAATTATGACAGTAAGAGAAATCTGACATCATTGACTCCATCTTACTTCTGACCTTTAAGCTGTCCTTGGTCATTCCTGGGCATAGGCCAAGCTAACTTTGGGAGGAATTAAGTTTATGGTTTAACTTTGAAAGAAGAATGATTACAGTCCCTCCCTAAAAATACTCCCCTCCCTTTTAGGGGCTGAAACCACCTTTGTAAGACTAAGGAGGAGTCAGAAGATAGACATAGTTTCTCTCATCTCTTACTGCTCAGGAGTTATGTGTTCAACTCACAAAATTTGTGAACTACCCAATTGCTCCTATAGAAAACATCACTACTGGGGCCGGGCGCAGTGGCTCACACCTGTAATCACAGCACTTTGGGAGGCTGAGGCGGGTGGATCACAAGGTCAGGAGATCGAGACCATCCTGGCTAACATGGTGAAAACCCATCTCTGTTAAAAATACAAAAAATTAGCCAGGCATGGTGGCAGGTGCCTGTAGTCCCAGCTACTTGGGAGGCTGAGGCAGGAGAATGGCATGAACCTGGGAGGCGGAGCTTGCAGTGAGCTGAGATCACGCCACTGCACTCCAACCTGGGCGACAGAGCAAGACTCCATCTCCAAAAAAAAAAAAAAAAAGAAAACATCACTACTGTTGTTTTTTTTCTGAGTTGTTTTTCAGGCTGACCCCACCCAGACCCAGGACTCCTGACTGCACTGTTCCTGCAGCCCTACCCAGAAGTGGACTCGGTGCATGGAGACGGTTTTCTACATTTCTATTATTTCATCCCCACCCAAGCAGCAGTACCCATTCCCTATGCCCCTGCCCACCAAATTGTCTATAAAACCCACTAACCTCTGAGCCTTCAGGGAGACTGGTTTCAGTGATAACTCCAGTTCTCCTACATGGACCAGTCTCATGTCAATTAAACTCTTTCTCTACTATTGCAATGCTACGGTCTCAGTAGATTAATTTTGTCTGTGCAGTGGGCAAGAAGAACACATAAAGTGATTACAATAATTTTCTGTGATGGAGCTGTCCTGTACATTGCACGATGGTTAGCAGCATTTCTGGCCTCCACCCACTAGCCACTGGTAGAGCACTCCCCTACCTCTAACAATTAAAATGTCTTTGGACATTGTCCCCTGGTGGACAAAATTGGCATTGCTTGAGAACCCTATGATGATAAGAGATACTTACCCAAAGAATATGCAACAATTATTATTGTCTGCATAGCTATAACAAAATTCTCCCTTCTAACATAAAACCCGTTTTCTATTGTAATGCTTTAAAAAAAAATTCCACTTTGCATTTCCAAATCATTTTACTAAAAAAGATTTATTCTTCTTATTTCAAGGTTTTGAGAAATCCAGGTGGCCATGAATGTTAGGTTTATCCTTTTGGATAGAAAAATCCTAAGTGTTTACTGTCTTGCAGATAACTGGCTGCCTCTGTTTCACAAAGTTCTGCAAAGAATGAACACATGTTCTATTCAGTATACAGCCATGTTAAAGATTCCAGAAGTTTTTCTGCTCCAATGTTACCATTGGACTGAATTTAATGAAATTGAAATTGATCAATGGAAAAAAAAAAAAAAAAACTCCATAAAACATTTTAAAGATGTTTATTCTGAGCCCATAAGTGATCGCAGCCCAGGGAAAGCACAAACCCAAGAAGCCTTGAGTAAGTGATCCCAGGGCGGTCAGATTACAGTTGAGTTTTACGGAGACAGGAGTTACAGGCAAAGACATAAATCAATACATGGAAGGTAGATATTGATTTGACTTGAAAGGTGGAATAACTTGAAGCAGGGGCTTCCAGGTGATAGGTGGATTCAGAGATGCTTTAATTTGCAGCAGACTAACGAACTAAGACTCTTTCTGGAACTTGGAGTAAGCAGAAAAGAATGGTTAGATGAACATAAGGATGCTGTATGGGAGGACTGATGGCCTGCAGGCATGACTTAACCATTGCCTGGCATGGCCTGAGGTTCTATTTATAATTTGGTGTCTGATTGCCACAGAGTCTTGTCAGTCTTGCGGTGGGGAAGTTTTTAACATTAATGCTGATCAGTAGTGTCTAAACTCCAAAAGAGAAGAGGTATAATGAGGTATATCTCACTTCTGATATGGTTTGTGTCCCCACCCAAATCTCATCTTGAACTGTAGCTCCCATAATTCCCACTTGTTGTGGAAGGGACCCCATGGAAGATAATTGAATAATGGGGGAAGTTTCCCCCATATTGTTCTCGTGGTAGTGAATAAGTCTCATGAGATCTGATGGTTTTATAAAGAGAAACCATCTTGCTTGGCTCTCCTTCTCTCTTCTCTGCTGCCATGTAAGATGTGCCTTCCGCCTTCCACCATGATTGTGAGGCTTCCCCAGCCACATGGAACTGTGAGTCCTTTAAACCTCTTTTCCTTTGTAAATTACTCTGTTTCAGGTATGTCTTTATCAGCAGCGTGAGAACGGACTAATACAACTTCCCTTCCCGTCATGGCCAGAACTCAGTTTTTCGGATTCTCTGGGGTTCCCTCAGTCAAGAGGGGATCTGATCAGTTGGTGGAGAGCCTAGGATTTTATTTTTAGTTTACACATTTAACAAGATGTGTGGTCATAGTGTTTTTGAACAGTACTTCTGATACCATCTATGTGTCACTTTCTTATCCCAATTCTGCAATTCTCTGATATCAACTGGGTTTCCAACAGTTCCATTCGATTCTGACACTAACAACCTGGAGTTAGCACAGACTACACAGGTTAAGGGTTCAGTCCCACAGGACTGCCATACTTCAAGTCCCAGAGACCACCTATATTTCCGACCCACTGGCTAGAAGTTTGGGGTTCCCACAACGTCTTTTCAGGCTCAATAAAAATTCTCTAGAATGACTCACAGAACTTAGGAAAATATTTTACGTCACTATTACTGGTTTATTTACAAGATACCAATCAAGAATAGTCAGATGGAGGAGACATACAGAGCAAGGCATGGGGCAAGGAGGGGACAGGGCCAAGAACTTCCATACCCTCTGCGGACACTCCACCCTCCTAGCACATCAGTGTGTGCACACACCTGGAAACTCCCCATCTCATTGCCTAAGGATTTTCATAGAATCGAGTGCCCAGCTTCACTTCCCTATGGTCAGGGGATGGAGCTGAAAGTTCCCATTTTCTAATCACAGGATTGTCCTTGCTGGTGACTGGTCCTCACTCTGAGGCTATCTAGGGATCCCCTCACCACTCATTGTCATAAACTCAGGTGTGCTGGAAAGGGAGTCCTTATGAATAACAAAAGACACTCCTCTATCACTCAGGAAATGCCGAGGGTTTTAGAAGCTTTCTGCCAGGCCACAGAGATCAGATATACTTTTTATTATAGCATAGTGACAGACAGGAGCACTGACCCAATCCGGCCACAATATCAGGGCCCGGCTAGGAGGAAACCACCGAAAGGGGAGAAGCTCTGTGTGTTTTGCTGAGCTGAAGGCAGCAAGATTCTGCACAACTGACATTCCTAACACCTAGAAATGGCCATCCCCTCCCATGGGCGTTCAAGTGATAGAATTGTGATAGAATTTCCTTTCTCTTTAAGGCTGAATATTATTTCATTGTATAGATAAGCTATGTTTTATTTATCCATTCATCTGCCAATGAACATTAGGGTTGCTTCTACTTCTTGGCTATTGTGAATAGTTCTGCAATGAACACGGTTGTGCAAATATCTCTTTGAGATCCTGCTTTCAATTCTTTTGGATATATATCCCCCCACAAAGATTGCTGAACTTTTTAATTTTTTTTTTCCAAAGAAAATGGACAACATAGTTGAAGTCAGCTTCGGGGAATGAAATTGCTGACACTTAGATACATTTAGATAAAGATAAGATAACAATCCAGGGAGAGGAGTACTTTCTCCACATTTATTTCCCCAGAGCTTTGTAAACAGAAATCTGAGAGACAATTACAATTTGAGGAGCTGGAGTCCCTGGAAGCCGTGAAATTCTGTATTTACAGTAGCTTCCATGTCTTCATTTCCACATATTTTTCATCTCTACAATGTTGTCACCTAATCAGGTTTTTGGGGGTTATTTGTAATTCTATTATTTTACTCGAAAAATGGTATTTTGGGCCCTATATGATGTTGTTTATCATAAAATACCCGAGGAGGAACTCTGGTCCTGTGATAGTCACTTAAAACCAGCCATTAGGCTGGGTGCTGTGGCTCACGCCTGTAATCCCAACATTTTGGGAGGCTGAGGTGGGTGGATCACTTGAGGTCAGGAGTTCAAGATCAGCTGGGCCAACATGGTGAAACCCCATCTCTACTAAAAATACAAAAATTAGCCAGGCATGGCGGTGCCCAGCTACAGGACAGTAGCTGCCCTGTAATCCCAGCTACTCAGGAGGCTGAGGTACGAGAATTGATTGAACCCGGGAGGCGGAGGTTGCAGTGAGCCAAGATCACGCCCCTGCACTCCAGCCTGGGTGACAGAGGAAGACTCCCCCTCGAAAGAAAGAGAGAAAGAGAGAAAGAGAGAAAGAGAGAAAGAGAGAGAGAGAGAGAGAGAGAGAAAGAAAGAAAGAAAGGAAGGAAGGAAGGAAGGAAGGAAGAAAGAAAGAAAGAAAGAAAGAAAGAAAGAAAGAAAGAAAGAAAGTAAGAGAGAAAGAAAGAAAGAAAAGAGAGAGAGAGAAAGAAAGGGGGGGAGGGAGAGAGA
>NW_016825272.1:39338-43386 GCF_001698545.2 Rhinopithecus bieti | reverse complement strand
AGGAGGGGAGGGGAGGAAGGAAAGAGAATGGTAGTTATCAGGGGCTGGGGGAGGCATAAATGGGAAGATGCTCCATGAGTGTAGAGTTTTAGTTGTGCACAATGTGAAAAAGTTTCAGAGATCTGTTGTATAGCATATGAATATATTTAATATATTTAATGCCACTGCATTAAATATAAAAAGTGGTTAAGACAGTAAATTTTGTGTTATATGTTTTTACTACAATAAAAAATAAATAGCAATATATTAAATTGAACAATTTAAATGGGTGAGCATTATGGCATGTAAATTATATCTCAATAAAGATGTTAAAAATTAAAAGAAAAATAAATATTGTGAATTCCAGAAAGTGTTATGGTCTACTTAAGATAATGTCATGTTTTGCCTTTGCATGTATGTGTATAATTATGTACATATATATAGATTTTGGCAATTATCATTCCTTTTCTTTTCTTTTCTTCTGTGTTTTTTTGGGGGAAGGATGGTGTCTCTCTCTGTCACCCAGGTTGGAGTGCAGTGGTGCAATCTCAGCTCATTGCAGTCTTGGCCTCCAGGACTCAAGCAACCCTCCCACCTCAGCGTGTTGAGTAGCCACTACACCTGGCTGATTTCTTTAGTTTTTGTAGAGATGAGGTTTTGCCATGTTGCCCAGTCTAATCTCGAACTCCTGGGCCCAAGCCGTCCTCTCACCTCGGCCTCCCAGACTGCTGGGATTACAGATGTGTGCCACTGCATCTAGCCTCATTATTTCTTTTAGAAGACATTTATCAGTTGTTTTCAATACACATCAGCATTAAAATCTTCATTTTCACGTAGCAATGCAGAAATAAAACAAGTCATTGTCTTCTCTGTGGCTTGTGTTGAGGAGGAAGAGCTTTTCCTGTACCCGCTTAAGTCCTAAAATTGAGAATATGCAAACCTAAACTGACAAAATAAAGATTTGCAAGAGAAAAAGCAGATTGTTGTTTACTTATATATGGGAATTAACAGAAAAATGTGACTCAAGGAAAGAGAATTTGGGGCCTATATACTATCTTAGTAATGGAAGGGGAAGGGGATAAAGTTTTGAGACAGGGTCTTGCTCTGTTGCCCAGGCTGGAGTGCAGTGGCACAATTATGGCTCACTGCAGGCTTGACCTCCTGGGCTCCAGTAACCTTCCTGCCTTAGCCTCCCGAGTAGCTGGGACTAGAGGTGGGCACCACCATACAGAGCTGATTTTTAATTTTAAAATTTTTTTGGTAGAGACAGGGTAACACTTTTAAAATAATGACTTTTAGGAAAGATAAGTGGGGCCTTATAGATACAACAGTTTTGTGACAATGCCCGTGTTATGCCAACTTCTTGTCTCTAGTGATAAGAGTTCATCTTCCCTGGTTGCTCCAAGAAAGGAGATTTATGAGAATTGACTCCCTCATCTGAAAATCATATTTATGCATATTCTGGACTCCTTCACTTATTCCGGCTCCCCACTTCTGCCTACTCGAAAACTTTTAAAATTTAGTTGGATTCGAATCACCTTTACTTAGCAATCAAGAGTTTGCATTTGTTGGTGACCTCTGTCATAGTCTAACCTTATCATAGCCACTATGTGCAAATAGTGTCCTTTTATCCACATGCACCCAGTGGGGAAATGAACAAGGAAAGACACAGATACGGTATTGGAGAGAGAGTTAAAGGACCAGGCCCAGAGAAAGCAGCTTTGGACTAAGTCTTGAAGGGCTAGCAAACTGCAGCCCAACAGAGGATCGGGAAAAGGATTTTAAGCAAAGGGAAGCTTCGTACAAGAGCAGAAAAGCCAAAACAGGCAGAGATCGCTTACCAACTGTCAGTATCTGACAGAGCCCTAGGATTTGTGTAGAAATTTCTCTGGATTGGTAGTAATTTATGGAATCAGAATTTCCTCCTCAGGGCAATAAAGAGCTCATAAGAAGGATGAGCACAGCGGTGGTGTTATGAATATATTTGAATGTAAGAAATGGCATGCTAATGGCACTCTCCTATGGCCTAATTTCTCTCCTAAGGTCCCCAAGTTTGTAAACTTATTTGCCTTCTCCTATGCTGCCTCCAAGTTTTCCCACATACAAACTCTCTGTACCTTTTGTCAGTGTACAGCCAACATTAGAATTTCTAATTGCCTTTGCAGAAGCAAAGAAATATGCAGTGTACAATTAAAGAGCCATTTCATTCAGGTCATTGCAATAGAGAGAATGTTCATTAATGAGGAACATCTCAAAGGGCAGGATTGGAGCCTGGGGTTTTGTAGGGGGAAGTCAACAGAGAATCATGCTTATCATCTGCTAGGCTTCAGGATGGAAGGAGGTGGGCCTTATGTGGGGATACTCAGTTAACCCTTTACTGGAATTCAAAAATGTGGGGGCAATAGCAAAGCCATGGAATCAATCTAGATGCCCATCAATAGTGAATTGGATAAAGAAAGTGTAGTACATACACACCATGGCATACTATGCAGCCATAAAAATAGAATGAAATGTCTTTTGCAGCAACATGGATGCGGCTGGAGGCCATTATCCTAATCAAATTAATATAAGAACAAAAACTAATACGAGAACAGAAAACTAAACACCGCATGTTCTCACTTACAAGTGGGACCTAAACACTGGGTACTCATAGACATAAAGATGGCAAGATGGCATCAATAGACACTGGGGACTGCTAAGAGAGGAAGACAAGGAGATGAGCAAGGATTGAAAAATTAACTGTTGGGTACTATGCTCAGTACCTGGGTGATGGGATCATTTGTACTCCAAACCTCAGCATCACGCAGTATACCCAGATAGCAAACCTGCACATGTACCCTCTGAATCTTAAATAAAGGTTGAAAAAGAAAAAAGGAAAAAAAAAACTGTGAGGGGAAATTGTTAACTCTTGCTGTGTTCTGGGAGCTTAGGGCTCAGGTAATGTTCAACATTGTCACCCTGCTACCCGGGTGCCATGGTGATGGGCTTGACCTCTACTTCTAATACAGAGAGAGAAACAGCACCTGTACTAGGGAGATCTTTGGTGTTCACATAGCTATATGCACTTTTTATTTTAGGGTGAGAAGGTTTGATTGCACATTTTCATTAATTATAATTTGAAAAATGTCTTTCACTATCATAGCTCATTATAGATAAAATCATGTAGATTTTCAAGATGGGACCAAATGGAAACTGTGATCAAGTAGTTCTCATATACATGAGCTGTTACAGATGCATTGGCCATTTGTAGTCCTACTCCAGCGGGTTTTTGCCCAACAAACACAGTAATTCACCAAAGTGAATTATGTATTTATCCTTTAATGTATTATATGATGTAGTATATTTCTGACAGAATAAAACTTCTATTTTATCAGACATTGGTGAGAATTGAATACTTCTCTATACTATTATAAGTCTGAAATTGGAAGGGGGTGGCCTACTGAATATTCTGTCTTTATATATTTGAAAGGATATTTCTCCTCCTTTGCCCACCTGCTTCCACTGCTGGGCACTGAGGGTACATTATATACTTGTCCCTTCTCACAATGTCAGGTGAATGAGGCAGCAGGTGTATTTCTGACCAAAGGCAATAGGTGTATTTCTGGAAGTCAACCGTTATAGGCCAGGAAAGCTAGGAAAATTTAACATTACAAGGAAGTGACTGTGGGCACTCACATCCAAACTAAATGTATCACCAACTCATCTTCTCTCTTTTGGGATCCACAGAATGCTCTGGTCACTCCAACATGGCCTGGTACATGGTCCAAAATGTCTTGCCAGTCACAAGCCTGGATAGAATCCATCCACATTGCCATCTGATAAACTAAGAGGAGACTTGTATTTCTTCCCAAAGAAGACAGGAAGCTTATCTCAAAACATCAGCCATGATGGAGATAAGCTTGAAGGGGAAAATTAATTCAAAGCAATCCAAGAGAAAAGTAGTTCAAAGAAGAAAAGAAAGTTCAAAATAAAGAGAAAGGGGAGAAGAAAAATTTAACCCTTTATTCCACCCTCTAGAAGATTCTTCCTTGACGTTGGACAACTTTATGAGGATGTACTTGAGTACCAG
>NW_016825272.1:4858-39075 GCF_001698545.2 Rhinopithecus bieti | reverse complement strand
AAAGCTTTTCAAAAAATCACAAATATATAGGTCAGGAAGACTGAAATGGTTATACAAATGGAGTCTTAACTGGTTTCTCTAGATGCAATGGGGAAAAAAGTCAATCATGCCATGTAATTCAGCCAATGTGGGACAGAAAAGAATTTGCAAATCTCTAAGAATTATTTTGGCATTACTCTCTGTTAAATACAATCTACAGAGTTATAAAATAATTCAGAAAAAAAATCAAAGGCTAAAATCATATAACTCAGGACAGTGTGCTCTGTGTTGAAAATGCATATTCTTAAGCACTTATTTGGCCACTGTATCCCCAGCTAACTGGACACCTCACTGTTTGTGTTTGACTTGTGATAAATCCAAAACTATTCTATTTCCATTCTAAATACCGTGTGACTCTAAAATTAATTTATTTGTAGTCAATGACACAGAATGTAAACACAGATGTACATTATCTCCATCAAGGAAAAAATCATTGTTTGAAGCTCTTAAGCACACTGTAAACAGTAAAGGTAGGTTTTCAAGTCTATGCTTCAGATTATTTTTAAAGCCTGCCACAAAGTACAAATAACCTCACTGGCTGCAAATTTATTTTCTTCATATCCTACATTATTTCTTGGAGCAAGCAAAAGCCATTTATGCACAAATTTGGGAAGTAAAAGAAAGCCCAAGATGAATACTATTCTGAATTTAAATGCAAGAAGAACTTAGATAGCATCATGAGTGATATTTTTTCTGTGATTTATGAATTAATATCCACAGGGAGATTTCTACAAATGAATCAACCAGTGGCAATATAATTGGATGAACCAGAATGATTCAAATTTCCTTCTGCATTGATTTTTAATAGGGACAGTGAGGGGAAAATTTTGCCTCTTGGGGGCTATTTGGCAGTATCTAGAAATTCTCAGTTGTTAAAATTGAGTGTGGTGGGATTGGGTATTTGTAATGTAGAGACCAGTTGCTGCTAAAAATCCTACAGCATACAGGACACTGATCAGAACAAAAGTTATCCAGCTTGAAATTTCAGTAGTGTAAAGGCTGAGAAATTTTCACCTAAAGAGACTAGTCTGAAAAGTGAAATTCCTTTCATTTCATGATTTAAGGCATCAGGTGTTGGGGGGGCAGAAAACAGATCTTATTACTTTACAGGTTTTCTTCCATGTTTCTAGAGGCCTTTTAAAACTCATTCTTAAAATGTTTCCTAAAGTCTTGAACGTGTCTCAGCAAACTGTGATAGACAGAATGGCCCCGTTCCAAGAATGTCCATGTCTTAACCCCTGAGACCTCTAAAAATGTCACTTTATATGAGAAAGGGACTGTGCAGACGTGATTAAAATTAATGACCTTAAGAAAGGGAGATCATCTTGGAATATCCAGATAAAACCAGACCAATAACAAGAGCCCTTAAAAGTGGGAAAGGAAGTCAAAAAGATATATGAGAAGAAAGGATGTTATGATTTGAATGCATGCTTCCCTTCAAAATTCACATGTTGGGAAATAACTCAGAAACAGAAAGTCAAATACCATTTGTTTTCACTTGTAAGTGGTAGCAAAACAATGAGTACACATGTACATAGAGAGTGGAATAACAGACACTGGAGACTCAGAGGGGTGGGAGGAAGGTGAGGGATGAGAAATTACTTACTGGGTACAATGTTCAGTATTCAGGTGATGGTTACACTAAAGGCACACAGTTCACCCCATGCAATACATTCACATAAGAAAACTGCACATGTACTCCCTAAATCCATAAAAATAAAAAATAAATTTGTATGTTGGAACTTAAAACCCAAAGTGATGACATTAAGAGGTAGGACCTTTTGGGAAGTGATTAAGCCATGAATGTTCCACTCTTATGAATGGATTAGTGCTCTTATAAAAGAGGTTGAATGCCACACTTCAGTCCCTGTTTTTTGTCTGTCCATCTCTTCTGCCATGTGAGGACACAGCGTTCATTTTTTATTGCCCTCTTCCCCACCACGTGAAGATGCAGTGAGAAGGCACCATCTTGGAAGCAGAGAGCAGATCTCGCCAGATATCAAATCCACTGCTGCCTTGATCTTGGACTTCCCAGCCTCCACACTCGTGAGGAAAAAGAACATATCTGTTCTTTCTAAATTGCAATTTTATGACAGCAACCCAATGGACTAAGACAGGGAGTCAGTGAGATTTGATGTGAGAGAAGGACTCAAAATGTCATTGCTGAAGGGGGCTTCCCATGGAAACACTGAGTGGGAGTGCAAGCAGCCTCTATGAGCAAAGACCAGCCTCTGGTTGACAGCCAGACAAGGAAATGGGCATTTCAGCCATACAACTGCAAGGAACTAAGTTTGACTAACAATCTGAATGAGCTTTGCTGTGGATCAATTATGCCTTCCACAAACCAATATATGTTGAAGACCTAATTCCCCAATGAGACTGTATTTGGAGAAAGGGTCTTTGAAAGGTCTTTTAATTACAGTTAAATTAGGTCATAAGGGTGGGACTCCGTTTCAATAAGGTAGGTGCCTTATAGGAGGAAGAAGAAACACTAGAGTACTATCTCTCATGTGTTTTCTCTCTCTCTCTCCCTCTCTCTTTCTACCATGTGAGAACACACCAAGAAAGCACTACTGGCCTGGCACGGTGGCTCACGCCTGTAATCCCAACACTTTGGGAGCCTAAGGCAGGTGGATCAGCTGAGGTCAGGGGTTCAAGACCAGCCTGGTCAACATGGTGAAACCCTGTCTCTACTAAAAATACAAAAATTAGCTGGGCATGATGGCGAGCACCTGTTATCCCAGCTACTCTGGAGGCTGAGGCAGAGATAATTGCTTAAAACCCAGGAGGTGGAGGTTGCAGTGAGCCAAGATCATACCACTGCACTCCAGCCTGGGTGAAAGAGGGAGACTCCATCCCCCCAAAAAAAGAGAGAGAAGGCACCATCCACAAACCAGGAAAAGAACCCTCACCAAGAACAGAATCTGCCACTGACTTGACCTTGGACTTTCCAGCCTCTGGAACTATCAGAAATAAATGTCTGTTGTGTAAGAAACTCAGTCTATGGCATTTTTTCACAGCAGCCCAAGCTGACAAATACAAGCTTGAAAGGAGACTTATCCCCAGCATTTTCTGTAAGGCAGGCAACCTGACAGACACCTTGATTTCAGCCTTGCAAGCTCTAGAAGAGAGCTCAGAGGACTCCACAAGATTTCTGATGTGTAGTAACTCTAAATAATCAATGCATATTGTTTTAAGCCTCAATGTTTGCGGTCATATGTTACAGTATCAAAAGGAACTAGTACAGTTGCCTCCTAAATGTTCTTGCCCACAATTAAGAAAGCTGAAAACTCCCAAGTGAGTCTCAAACTTTTCTGCACTTTGAGCAATGGCTCTTCACGGAAGAGGTGAGGGAATAGCTCCAGCAGGAACCTGGGGCTGTTGCCCAGTTATAAAGATGTATTATCTTTTCATAAGATAAGGTATGAGGTGTCCTCCCAGAACTTCTCTCTTATGACAGCTTCCCATTCTATCCATAGCTTCAGGAACCAGTTCCTACTGATAAAAGAAAAACTTCAGCAGAATTAAATTTAAAGGAGTTTAACTGAGCAATGAACAATTTGTGAATCAGGTAGCCCCCAGAATCACAGCAGATTCAGAGAGACTACATGGTGGAAGAAGATTTAGAAACAAACAAACAAAAAAAGGAAATGACATACAGAAATTAATTGGAAATGAGGTATAGAATGGCTGGATTGGTTACAGCTCAGAGTATGCCTTATTTGAACATAGTTTGAACACTCAGCAGTGTATGAATGGTTGAAGTATGGCCACTGGGATTGGCCAAGACTTAGCTATTGTTACAGGTGCATACTACTAAGTTAGGTTTTCAATTTTATCTGCCTATTAAGCTAGGTTACAGTTGATCCACAAGGACTCATATATAAATGTACAGAGTCCTTCTCAGGCCGTATTTAGTTTGCTTCAACACTATATAGCTACACACTGGTGCACCTGGCCAGGTGTGTTTTGCCAGATCTATGACACATTCCTTTTGTCTCCCACACAGTGGCTTCTCCGTGAATACCTTAGCAAATGTCCCAAAGCTCCATCATTGTCAGGAAGTAATCATGGAGGGAACTTCTCACTCTTGGGGGAAAGAAATGGATTTATCTATGTGTCTCATATTTCCTTCCACCTCTTCTCTTGGATAGACTATCCTGAGATGGCTGTCACTTGACTTTTCAGGCGGCCACCAGCTGCTCTTGCAGGTGGCCAGTGCATTCTTGCCATAGCTAGGTCTTCTCTAACTCACTGCCCCAGCCCTCTTGCTGCCTGGGATGGTATGACCAAGAGAAGTACTGTCCTCTAAGCCACTGGCCCAGACTCTGCTCTCAGGAGAGGGCAGGTGAAGATGGGCAGCCCTTAGCCTTTGCATTTTAGCCTACTGTGTATTTGAGCTTGTGTTGATGATGTTGAACTGTACCCAAGCCCTTTGATTCTGGAAACAGCAACAGTTAAAGAATTTCTCCCACACTTTGAGTTCTGGAAAATGGATTACTGCAAAGAACTATCCTTACCCATATGACTTAAATACTCATACATGTTTCCCCAGTTTACATAGGACAAGACCAGACCCAGACCCTCCAAGTTTCCATTCTTTGCCTCACAATTGATAATTGATGAGGTAAACTGTTTGTCCCCACTAATCAATGGGAACAAAATGCTTGTGAACCAAACATTGGGTCAGTTCTTCTTCTCCCCAGGACCTTGGTCTTTAGCTCACCCTCAGCATATGCCAACAGAACACCCCTCCTTAAGGGCCTCTTCTGAAAACAGACAGACTGGTCTTAGGGTAAGCCATTCTCTGCACTATTGTCCTGTAATATCACCCTTTATGCAACTTCCCCTCTCCTGCTTTTCTCTAGCCTCGTTTTCTCTTGCCCATAAAAGAAAAACCCTCTCTGCCTAACTCCTCAAATACTTGCAGACCTATAGTCAGAGCATTCTTGCTATTGCAATAATTCACCTTTCCCAATTAAAATAATAGGTGAACAGTCCTCCTCAACCCTTGCAATAATTATTTCAAAGAAGTCTTTTCTTACTTAGTCCAGATTTGTTTTCTTATTGACCCTATTAATATAAAAGTAATTCCTCTATCCCCTATTCCCTATGCCTCCAGAGATTTTTTCTTATTTTTCTTCAGATATGGAGTCTCACTCAGTCACCCATGCTGAAGTGCAGTGGCACGATCATAGCTCACTGCAGCCTCAAACTCCTGGGTTCAAGTGACCATCTCACCTCAGACTCCAGGATAGCTGGGACTACAGGCATGTACCAACACATGCAACTAATTCTTTTTTATTATTTGTAAAGACAGGGTCCCATCATGTTGCCCAGGCTAGTCTCAAACTCTTGGGTTCAAGAGATCCTCCCACTTCAGCCTCCCAAAGTTCTGAGATTTCAGTTGTGAGCCACCACACCTGGCCTAATTACATATATTTGAACCATATTCATAAGTAATATTTCCCTCCAAAATTGGAGGCCTGCATAGGGTTACCAGTAAAACAAAAATTAAAGAGTACCAAGTAATTACTGTAATTCATAGCATAAAGGATGTGGAGGGCAAAACTGTGTGCTTCTGGAGAAAACTGCTCATTCTTTCTATCACACCCCTACTGGTATCGGATTCTGATTCTATAAAGCTCTGTGCTACCCGTCTTCTTTGAGTTATTTTACAACTCTGTACATTGTAAACAACCAAGGGTAATGCAAAATAATTTTTGTCTCTAGACATGCAAATTTAGTCCTGTGGAAGCTCAAAAGACTCCCTCCACCCGCAAAATGAAAGTCTGTTTTGCCTCTATTTGCACATACATATTGATATTTTAAACCTATAAATAGGGATTGTTCTTTGGATTGTTTTTTACATATGTTGTAAGACCTTCCTGGTGGTTCAAACACCAATAATGAGTTAAATAAACATTTTAACACTTGTTTATTTTTAGCTATCTGAGGCACAATTTTTCATCTTGAAAATTATCCTTTAAAAGATATTTTTCATGGAGTGGACTTTAGTTTTAGGAAAGGGAAAACTTCCCAAGGAAGGAAATATTGGCAAACTTACACCTATCTATTTCCCCTAGAGATGTATTTGAAAATCTTTTGAAATCTTCATGAAAATTACCAGATAAAGCTCTATTCTGTGATATTGCACTCTTCTCTTGGTAGAAGTTTGTCGGTTTCCTGACCTCTATGCTTTCTTCCAATGCAAACTGGACCTGGAGCTTGAATGTCAAGCTTGTTATAAATCTTTTAAAAAATGGATAATGCCTGTCAGCCAAACAGTTTTTGTTTTGTTCTTGACTCTCAGTCCTTCCTTGCTGTAATAAGAATATTCTGAGAAATGAGGCCTCTGGCTTTCTTCTCTCTTTCCTTTAAAGAATCTTGCTATAGTTTGGATGTTTGACCCCTCCAAATCTCATGTTGAAATTTGACCCCCTAGTGGGAGGTGTTTGGGTCATGGGGGCAGATCCTCCATGAATGACTGGGTGTCATCCTCACAATAATAAATGAGTTCTCACTTTATTAGTTCCTGAGAGGTTGTTAAAAAGAGCCTGACACCTCCATCTCTCTCTCTTGCTTCCTCTCTCTCCATGTGGTCTCTGTACATGCCAGCTCCCCTTCCCCTTCCACCATGAGTGGAAGCAGCCTGAAGCCCTCACCAGATGCAGATGCTGGTGCCATGCTTCCTGTACAGCCTGCAAAACCATGAACAAATTAATTTCTTTCCTTTATAAATTTCCCAGCCTCAGCTATTCTTTTATAGCCACACTAAACAGACTAAGACTAACCCAGTAAGAAATTTGGCAATGGCTCGCCGGATGCAATAGGGAAAGGGATTTGTGGATAGAGGAAAATCTTGCCTGTATGAAGGACACCAGTTAGGAACGGATCTGAAGGAAGTGTCAAAACATGAAGAGAACATCTCAACAGTGAGCACTAACCTATTTAATGACGTTTGGGAGCCATGGCCTTACACTCCTAACTTTTATTGAAGGACAAGCTAAAATTCAATGGAGGTCTTCCTTTTCTTCTTTATTCCTTCCTACTCTGCGACAATTACTCAAGATGATTCTTGTATTGCTGGTGAAGCTGTCTTTTGTATGCAATCACTTGCACATTTGTCCATTGTATTAATCAGCTCTCATGCTAATAATAGAGACATACCCAAGACTGGGTAATTTATAAAGAAAAAGAGGTTTAATGGACTCACAGTTCCACATGGCTGGGGAGGCCTCACAATCATGGTGAAAGGCAAAGGAAGGGAAAGTCACATCTTACATGGTGGCAGGCAAGAGAGCATGTGCAGGAGAACTCCCCTTTATAAAATCATCAGATCTTGTGAGACTTATTCACTAGCATGAGAACCTCATGGGAAAGACCTGCCCCCATGATTCAAGTACTTCCCACCAGATCCCTCCCATGACACATGGGTAGTATGGGAGGCACAATTCAAGATGAGATTTGGGTGGGGACACAGCAAAACCATATCATCCATTAATTTGATGGTAAATACCAGATTAACAACAGAATATGTAACACATTGGTTTTTAATAATTACATTCAGTGAGATCATCTTTCCTTTCTTCAGACTGAATGAATGCTGTCTTCTATACACTTCTTCTAAGTACTCTAAACGATCCATTTTCCCAGTAGGGAACTACAAGCTAACTGTATTCATTTTCTAATGCTTCATAACAAATCACTACAAACTTGGAGGCTTCAAATGATATATGTTTGTTTCCTTGGAGCTCCCTTAGGCCAAGAGTCCATACATAGCATAGGTGGGTCTTTGGCTGGCTTTTGAAGACTGCAGTCATCATCTCATGTGGAGCTCAGGTCTTCTTTCCAACTCAGGGTTGTTGGTTGAATTTATTTTCTTATGTTGCAGAATGCATGATGACTAAAGAGATCTGCTGTTTCAGATCTCTTGCTCCTAGACTTTCTCTTAAAAGGCTCATTAAATTAGTGAGGTCTCCCTAATATAATCTCCTTAACTCAAATTCAACTGATTAGGAAACTTAATCACATGTACAAAATGACATCTACAAAAATCCCTGTAGCTATGCTAAATACTATAACCTAGTCTCTGGCTTGACATCAATCACAGTGAAAGGCCCTGCCTATACTCAAAGGCTGGGATTATACAGGACATGTAGTCTAGCAGGTGGGAATCTTAGAGGCTGTGTGATAATTCTGTGCCTCACGCTTAGCATAGAACCAGATATTCTCTTACAAATTCTGTGCCATGCTGTAAAATGACACAGTAAGTCAGTTTTGTCTATGACTTAAGCAATGTCAATTTTATGTCAAAGGTCGTCTTTCTTTTCAAAAGACTTAATTAACCTGCATACACCTCTAATGAGAGATTTTGCTGGTGTTTGAGAAATGGGGCTTATGCAAGAACTGTGTTCCTCTATCCATTTTTTAAAAAACTTCTGCTAGCAGCTGATTTGATTTAGACTCTGAAGAGTCAGGTCAGTCATGCAGATTCAGGAGAGAGCTACCACATAATTCTCAGGGTTGGGAATTCTACTTGTTCAAAATGGCAAAATAAAAGAACATCATGCACAGTTCAGATTTATTGCTGGCTCTTAACCATGCATATAGAATGTTGAGTGAAGTTCAGGCGCTAAGTAGGACTCATGACTTTGGATGGAAACCAATAGATTATAGATTGTGGAATTTGAGATCTAGAAAGGACCATAAACATTTTTTCTCAAATATCTTTATTCTAAGAGCTGAAAGTCCTGACACATTGGAGGCTTCCTACAGGTTGCAAAGGGAGTGAATTCAGAGACAGAAGAATAACCCAGGTGTCAGAGTCCAAGCTCCCTGCATACTCCAATTTGATTCTGTCTACTGTTGTTTGTGGGTGACAACCCCCTACACACTGTTGATGTCTTGGCAGCCAGGAAGTGCTAAGTCATGATGTTGGAAACTAAAGAGAAAACATAATCCTATCTGTCTGTACAACTGTAATGTATCTTCACTTGGAACTCCCAGAGCACAATGCTGGCCTTTGAGCCTCAGGACAGACAGGAAATTAACTGAAAAACAACTCAAAGTGAAAATATCAACAGACACACACAAACTTAAAAGAACATTCAGATAAACCAATTAACATCCAAAGGGTTGAGACAGAAGGAAGGTGAGTGGGAGGTATGATGAGAATAAACTGAAAAAGGTTAGGTTCTCTCTGTTCTAGAAAAAAATGGGAAAGGAGGAGAATGTTGGAATGATGATTCTCTTCTATAAAGTCAGTCCAGGTTGGGCATGGTGGCTTACACCTGTAATCCCAAAACTTTGGGAGGCCGAGGTGGGAGGATAACTTGAACCCAGGAGTTCCAGACCAGCCTGGGCAACATAGGGATGTCCCATCTCTACAATAATAATAATAATAATAATAACTATAATTTTAGCTGGCCATGGTGGAAAATGCCTGTGGTCCCAGCTACTCAGGAGGCTGAGGCAGGAGGATTACTGGAGCTCAGGAGGTCAAGGCTGCAGTGCCCCATGATCTCATGATTGCACTTCAGCCTGGGTGACAGAGTGAAATCCTTTGTCAAAAAAAATACAAAACACAAAACAAATTTTAAAATTAAAAATATAAAGTCAGTCTTGCCCTAACATCAGCTCTAGGTACATCTGATTCTGCACCTGAGTTCAGCTTCAGGTGAACTTGCAACATGATCTCTTCATGACTGTGTTTCAGCTTGTCATGGGAATTCTGACTCACTAAGCCCAAATTCCTGCCCCGCCTTCCACCATCTTATATCCCAGGTTAATAACAAAAGTCCTGCCTTGCTCTCCATGTTTAAAATCTTTTCTTACCAACCTATCAAGTTCTCCCGTTTCTTCAAGATTTGGGCCTTACTTTCTTCTTGTTGATTTTTACCTTGACCAAACTCTTTCTAAAGCAAACTGGAATGCACATCAGAAGACTCTGGATGACTTGTTATGAATAAAACACTGATTGCAGGGCCCCACCTCAGAGTTCCTGATTCAGGAGGTCTGGCATGCAGGGGTGGAGTTGAAGTGAGAATGAATTTGCAATTATATTTTTGTTAAGAGATAGGATCTTGCTCTGTCACCCAGGCTGGAGTGTAGTGGTACATTCACAGCTCACTGCAGCCTTGAACTCCTGGGCTCAAAGGACCCTGCTACCTCAGCCTCCTGGGTAGCTGGGACTACTATGCTTGCCTGGAGAATTCACACTTCTAACAAGCTTCCTGTAGCTACTGCTGCAGCTGGTCTGGGCACCACACTGAGTCTGAAGACTAAATTAGCAACATGGTATTATAAGTCAAGCTGTCTGATTTCTGTTCTTGATTTCCACTCCCTTTATTTGCTTATTTTTTCCTATACTATCTGCTTCCAGCACCACCATTGCCAAACTCAACCTATGTGGCTAAACTTCTTCAAGTGGTCTACAGCAGGTCACCACTATAGTCCTATTATATGCCTTCCCCAAGTGCTGTAAGGTAGGCATTACTATCCTTGTTCAACATGGAAACTGAGCTTAGACTTGGAGAGTAACTTGCTCTTTGCACAGAAATTATAAAAGGCCAAGTTAGCATTTTATAGAGCCAATCCGGTCTCTCCTGGCTTCTGTGTCTTTTTATTTCTCACCTTATTGCTGCACCAAAGGTTAACCATCTTCTTTCCGAAATCTGGATTCTGACAAATGCTGGTTCCCTTTCCTTCTTCCATCTCTTTCTGATGCTTTTGAAAGGACCGGCTTATAAACAGTCCATGAGGAGGGAAGAACAACATGGACTGAAGGTCAACAATTTGGAAAGCAGAAAGTTCAGCTGTTCCTCACCTGGCCAAGACATGCTGTCTGTTTTGGCGCATTTTCTTCTCCCCACCTTGTCCGACTCTTAATGTTTTGTTTTCTGATGCTCAGTGAGCACCTGTCCTTTGAGAATGGAGCAAGCGGCAGTTTAGAGACGATCCAATTTTGGCAGCTTCCCTGATTGGCAAATTGAGCTTAACAGAGGTTAATTTAGCTTTTCCTAATATTCTCAAGTTGGCCACAGGTATTTGAAACTTAGCAAGCGGAGTGAGTATTGACAGCCTGTGCTGTGATGGCTCACCAATTGGTCTCATTATAGGAAGAGATCATTAGACATTTTCTGGGTTGCTCTTAACTCATTATTCTGCAAACATTAAAATGCCGACCCTGTTTAACTTATTATAGATTTTGATAAAATATATTTATTTACAGAAAATCAACAGGCAAACCATCTCCAGTTAATTAGGTCAATGACGGTTTAGAACTTTGAATTCAAGCAGCCGTCCTCTCTAAACATGTAAGTGCTTAAAACAAAGGTGACTTGAATGAAGGAAAAGAATTAAGAAGAAATAATGAGTTTCTCACGGGAGGGTGTTCTGGAAAACCTTTTCTGTGAATGAGGTATGCAAGGGCCAACATGGCAATCCGTCACCGAACTCCCCATCCATCCTCAAAATACAAAAAACAAAAACAAAAAAAAGAATTCAACTGGTTGGTGCTCCTAAACATGATAAGGGGAAAAAATGACCAGAGAGAGAACAGGAAAATGCGGTCTTTTTAAACTTATTGTATCCTTCTAGGAAATGGACCTAGCTGGAAAGGTTCACAACAAACCACATATCTCATTCAACAAATACGGGCACTTTGCCATTTTCCAATGCCCTGCTGTGGGTATTTTTTCCCCTGAATGAACCCATAAGTTGTTCGAGCCAAAAGTCCTATCCAAGTAGGGTAGCAATCTGTTTCAATTTCCTACATTTGATCTATTTTAGCAGCTATCCTCATTCGTGTCATGAGACAACTGAGCACTATTCGCAAGGCCTAATAAAAATGTTACCAACTATCTTGCATTAAAAAAACTAAAACTCAGATCTATTTATTTTTGCGCTTCTAATGTTTATCATAGCTTCTCTCTCTCCGTATACATATAGTAAATATATACAGTAAACATGTTATATTACTATAAAATGTAATTGTATATATAGTATTATGACATAGTCATATAATTACTGCTATACTAGCAATATAATATATTAATATTTATATTTGTAAAGTAGAAATATTTTTATTCATATTTTTATGCCCCAATATATTTTTTATATATAGTGGCTGTATATAACACAGTATATTTAAACACACATATACGTAAATATTACATACATTAGTATACATACCACTTATATTACACACTATATTTAAAACATTATATACATATATTACATTATAGATAATACATAATGTAATATAACTATATTATCATATCCATAATATATTATATAACCATATTACATTATATATAATACATATATAATGCATTATTACATATATATATAATGATATATAATGTATTACTCATAATATATATATATTTTACCTTACTTTCTTATAGGGACTCTGAGGCTGAACCACAGTGAGCCTCATGCCTGTCATCCAGCTGCTTTGGAGGCTGGATTGGAGAATTCCTTGAAAGTCCAGGGAGTTCGAGACCACCACTGCGACAACACAGCCAAGACCAATGTCCCCAGTCTCTCAATTATATTATATATAATATATGTATTATATATAATACATATATAATGTAATATAATTGATAATTGATAATATTATACATATATAATGTAGAGAGGAAAGAATAAGAAGAAAGAGTCTGAAGTTGTTTTTTAAAGCAAGATATTTTGGTAACATTTTTATTAGGCTTTGATAGCACAGTGGACTTCTCACATGTATGTGATATTTATATCTATGTATACACACACACATATATATGTATCTTACGTCCAGTAAAGAATATGTTTCCTGAGATTAGTGTTTGTATCACACTGAAGTTTTGTATTCTGTTTCTTCCTTTTCAGAAAGTAAGACTTGATCACAATTATTTTATCCTAAGCACCTTAATGCATTATTTGAAAATCACAGGTATTTAATAGAATTTGTTGAATGAATGAATGATTTAATAGCCTTATTGAGTTATTAATTGCAATATTTTCCTCTGTCTCCATAAACAAAGTTATCTCCATTTGGAAATCGGTAGTTTACTGAGGAGTTTTCAGGTTTTGCAAGTACTGATTTTTGGGATTTGGGGGTACTGAAAGTCTGGCATCCTGGGAGAGACCCAGCTTTAGGCAGACCAGGAATGGTTAGTCATCCTATTTGGAGAGATTATACTTTCACTTCTTTTGCATTCTTTATTGTCCATTCTTGCTAGCGTGTTGCTCCCTATGTAACTTCATCCTTTCATCTTTACATGTTTCCAATTTGTCCCTGCTCCAGAAATGAGCTATATGTTTCTCTAACTGAACAAAAGCCACCACTAATGGCCCAATGTCTAAGCTATTTCTCCACAGCCTACTTTAAATAACTGTGTGTTAGTTAATTCAAGGAACAAGGGGAGGAAAAGATAGACTACCCCAGTCCTCACTGACAAATAAAGTTTACATTAAAGCATTAAACAGACCCATAGTTATTGGGTACCCTAAGGTATTTCATCTTCCTAAGTTTGTTTTTTTAATTAATTTTTAATTTTTTTTTTTTTTTAAATAGAGACAGGATCTCACTATATCGCACAGGCTGGTCTCAAACTCCTGGACTCAACTGATCTTTCTGCCTCAGCCTCCCAAAGTGTTGGGATTACAGGTGGAAGTCACCTTGCCGCCCAGTCACTTTTCATTGTAAACTTGTTATGTAACATCCTCTCTGAAGATGTACATCCCTAGTGATAGACCCTGAGAAAGATTCTCTATGGGTCTCCTGATGCTGTTAAAAATTCCCACAAATTCAATGGCTTAGAACAACACTAACTTATTCTTTTACAGTTTTGGAGGTCAGAAGTCAGGAATGGGTCTCACTGGGTTAGAATTGAGGTCTCAGCAGGGCTCTAGGGGAGATTTTGTCTCCATGTCTTTTCCAGCTTCTAGAGGCCACTTGTGTTTCTTGGTTTGTGGTCCTTTCTTCAATTGTTTAAAGGCAGCAGTGTAGTGTTTCAAATTACTCTTTGCTTCCATCATCACATCTTTTTCTCAGATCCCCTTACTTTCTTATAGGGACTCTAAGGCTGAATGCAGTGGCTCATGCCTGTAATCCCAGTGCTTTGTGAGGCTGACTTGGAGAATTCCTTGAGTCCAGGAGTTCAAGACCAGCCTGGAAAACACAGTAAGACCCAGTCTCTACAATTTTTTTAAAATTAGTTGGGCATGATGGCACTCACCTGTAGTCTTAGCTACTTGGGAGGCTGACACAGGAGGATCACTTGATTCCAAAAGTTTAAGGCTGAAGTGAGCTGTGATCTCACCACTGCACTTCAGCCTGGGTGACAGAGCGAGACTCTCTTTAAACAATTTTTTAAAAAGCGTGGAGGCAAACCCTGACCAAGGTCTAACTCTGTTGTGCATACTTTACTTGATCAGATGATGCTTTGCCACCCAACATGAGTGTTGGATTCCGCAATGAGCAAAACACTGAACCATTTGGACTCAGTCTTGGTTAAATGAAGGGCCAGGGGAATCTATGGTCAGTTGAATAGTGGCCCCCCAAAATGTCCACATCCCAATCCTAGGTGGTGTGAACGTGTGACATAACCTGGCAAAAAGGACTATGCAGATGTGATTAAGAATCTCGGGATGTGGAGATATCCTGGATTATCTGGTGCTGATGTACTCAAGAGAGTTCTTTTGTTGTTGTTTTTTGAGACAGGGTCTCACTCTGTCACCCAGGCTGGAGTACAGTTGCACAACCACGGCTCATTGCATCTTCGAACTCCCATGCTCAAGCCATCCTCGCCCCTCAGCATCCCAAGTAGCTGGGACTACAGGCGTCTGTCACCATATTCAGCGATTTTTTTTTATTTTTGGTAGAGATGGGGTCTTGCTATGTTACCCAGGCTTGCTTTTACTCTTAAAACAGACCCATCTCCTTCAAGGCTCCTCTATCAAAGACAACACTTGTTCTTAACTGATGCATTAGCTCTTCAAGCTAAGTCATCAGAAGAGGGAACTCACTGCTTTGGTGTCCCAAATGCCTCATCTTACTGAGTGAACATTAAAAGAAACATTTACCAGTGACCAAAACGTGTTGTGTAGTCAAAAGAGTGCACACCCGAACTGAGTATTTTGTCATCCTTTCTGATTTTTGCTTAGCTATTTTCCGAAAATAAGATGCTATTTACATATCTCTAACTCATCTTAAGCCACTTTTTTCTGATGTTGCTAAAGAAAAGAAAAAAAAAACTCCCAAATATCAGTCAAAGACTTCAAATATTAGCATACAGCTGATATTCAACTGTTTTGACCTATAAACCAAAGTGCCAATTTCTTGTAGTTCAATCTAGAAATAATTCATTAACTGAGAACTCACTGTGTGTTTATGTTTTCTTTCCTTGTTAGAATGGCAATTGAAAGAGATGAAAGTTGGAGATTTTGGTTTCATTGTCTGAAGTGCTTTGTATTGAATTCAGGAAGTAATGGTTCATTGATTTGCTGACTCACTCATTCTATGAGGATTTATGGATATTCATTGTGGGTCCACAAATGTACTGTATTGTGTGGCTACAAAACAGAAGGAAACAGTTTGTGCCTTAAGGAAAAATTTGATGCGGACTGGTTCTAGCATGTTCTAGAAGAGGTGGTAACATCAGAAAACTTAGTACAGCATCTCTATTAGTCCGTTCTCACACTGCTAATGAAGACGTTATCTGAGACTGGGTAATTTATAAAGGAAAGAGGTTTAATTAACTCACGGTTCAGATGGCCGAGACCTCAGGAAACCTGCAATCATGGCAGAAGGGGAAGCAAGCACGTCCTTTTTCACGTGGTTGCAGCAAGGAGAAGTGCCAAACAACAGGGTGAAAATCCCCTTATAAAACCATAAGAGCTCATGAGAACTCACTCACTATCATGAGAACAGCAGCATGAGGGTAACCACCCCCATGATTCAATTACCTCCCACTGGGTTCCTCCCAGGATACGTGGGGATTATAGAAATTCAAGAAGAGATTTGGGTGAAGACATAGCCAAACCATATCAGCACCATTCTTCACTACTTTGCCACTTGTGCTGTGAAGTTTTACTACAATCTCATAGTATTTTAAAGAGCCCATGGAACACATTGCCCAGTGTTTATTCATTTTTAAAAATTTTTTAGTTAAGGATTGTAAGGTTAGTACAGCATGAAGAAGTCAGGCTGGATATAAAGAAGAACTATAAAGCATGCTGTCCCCAAAAGAAGCATTAGACGTTCGTTTTCCAGGAAAGGGTTAATCTCTACATGCACTCTCATAAAGTACACACAGGTGACAATGGCATCTCAAGGTTTATGTGTTGAGTCCCGTGATTCTCCTCCAATGCATCACATTTTTATTCCCCTGTCCCTGTGGGGAAAAATAAAGATACGGAATAAAGCACTTTTACAACTTTGATTAACTTTACACAGAAGGACGAGATCATGTATTTGGAAGGTGAACTTGGGATTTGTAAGATGATGAGTATATTTAGTAGCACCATAAAGAATAATGACCCTGCTATGGAAAATGGTTAAGCAATGGCATAATGTCCCCAACTCTTTATTTTCTGAGAGAAAAAAAAAAAAAAGCTCTAATAATGATTATTATATTTTATAATGGGATTTAGTGGTTGCCTAACTGTGTTTTGATTTTCTGGGATTAGTGCTCAGTGCCATAATTGTAATTTCTTCTGATTGCAGACTGCATTGCAGTCTCCAACTACTCGGTTTCTTCTGGGCACCAGTCTCTGTGTTCTTTCCAGGCTGATTTGAAGGCAATGAAGCAATCTATATTTAGGCATTTTGCAGAGGTTTTTATTTTTGGTAAAATGTTAAGTATACATTTTCCTGTAGTAAATGCTGCTAACAGCAAAGGAGTAAAACGGATTTTCAGGAGAAAGTATTTGAAACCTGACTTGCCTTTAATCAGTATCATCTCATCTCTGTAGCTCAAAGCCCTTTAAATGCAGATAAAGAAGAAATTAGAAGATGGACTACATTTGCCAAAGTCTATCCAAATGCCATCAAACATTTGATGTGGAGTACAGTAAATAACTTAAAAGATTCCTCCATTTAGACTTTAAGCAGTAGAAAGTTTGGTATAGATACAGGCTACCTTGGGAGCACAAACAACTCAACTCAACATCCTAACAAACTGAATGTCTGGCCCTCACAGGGCAGGCATATGGAATGTATACTTGCCTAAATCAAACCCCTGTTCCTACTTTATGTCCTTATTCTAGTTCTCTCCTTTCCATTCTTACCTGAGTTTAGTGTTTCATTTGTTCATTATTTTATTCATTTATTATTCATTTTCTATATTTATTTTATGTGTCTTACATTAAATCCTTTGTGGAAAAAGATAGAAGATAGATGGATGGATAAAAGGATGGGTGGATAGATGGATGGATTAATGGATGAGTGGTGAATGGGTAGATGAATGGATAGATTGATGTGTGGATGGATGTATGAATGGAAAGATAGGTGTATAGAAGAGTGGGATAGGTGAATTGATGAAGCAATGGATGAAGTAATGAGTGTATAGATGGATAGATGGAAGTAAACAGGTAGACACATGTGTGGATCAATGGATGAATGTATGTAAGGTTGGGATGGATGGGAGAATTGATGAAGAGATGGACAAATAAATAGGTAGATTGATCTATAGAGGGAAGCAGGAAGATGGATGTGAGAATAAATGGATGGAAGGAAGGATAGACAGATGAATGAATGGATGGAGAGTGAGTGGATGAATCTAGGAATAGACTAGTGGATGAATGGATTAATGGATGGATGGATGGAAAAGTGGGATGGATTAATCGATGAAGAGACAACAAATAGATAGGTAGTTGGATTGACAGAAGGAAACAGGTAGATTAATGTGTGGATGGATGAATGGATGGATGGATGGATAGCTAGAAGAGTGAGATGGATTAATTGATGAAGAGATGACAAATAAATAGATAGACAGATTAATGGAGGGAAGCAAGTAGATGAATGTGTGAATAAATGGATGGAAGGATAGATGGATGGATGGATGGATGGATGGATGGATGGATGGATGGAGAGTGAGTGGATGAATACGGGAATTGATGAATGAATGGATGGACAGATGTATAGAAGAATGGAATGTAAGAATCAATGAAGACCTGGGTGAATAAATAGGTAGATGGATTAACAGAGGAAACAGGTGTGGCTAGATGACGGATGGATGGAAAGTGGGTGGATGATTGTGGCGATGGATGAATGAATGAATAGACAAGCAAGTGGAGAAATGCCTACTTACATAAGTGAATCTTTTGAATAACCATAGCATTCTACCACATGATCATTTATTTCCAGGCCTTCTCCTCCTCTCTCTCTGTCATCACCAACATTGCTGTTGCTTTAGTTTGGTTCTTCACTCCTCAGCTCAAATTATTTCTCTTCCTTCAAGTGTCCTTCTTCTGAGAAACCCTTCTTTCTTTTGCCCTCCTCTCTTTTTCAGAATTTAGACAGTCCCTTTCGTCTATAGCCAAATCATCTTGAATATAACTGTATGATAGCACATCTCACACCTTTTGTAATTTTTCAATCTCCTTTAACAAACAGTGGGCCTCTTCGAGACTCTTGTTTTGGTATTATCTTAAAATTCCTGATGCTAGACATAGTGTTTTGCACACTGCAGTAATAGAAGCTTGCATTTACGGTGTTCCTACAATCCACTGTGTCTGTTATATGTACTTCTGGTATCTTGTGTCCTTTAATCCTCATAACAGTCATAAGTTGTAAGTTCTATTGTGATTCTCATTTCGCAGTTAAGAAAGCTGAGGTTCAGAGGTGTTCAGCGACTTGCCTATCACAAAGCTGATAAGTGGTGGGACAGAAAGAAACAAAGGCAGTCTGAGTCTATAGCATGCTCCTTGGGCATTTTTTAATGGGGATAATATCTTCCCAAAGGGGATGAAAATTGGTCCTTGGAAGGTGAAAAGGCCATTCATGTATGAAGCTCAGAGATACAGACATACACAGATAAGGAGTATATCTGTTAAATTTGCATGGGGAGGGTGGGTTAGAAAAAAAAATGTGTAAAATATTTCTTAGTGGGCAATGATGAAGAAAGGTTGAAGAACATTGAGTAACACCATTTACTCTCAAGTGCTATAGCATACAGTCTGTCATTAGAAGATGAAGAGATGGATAAATGGATGCACAGAATAATATAACTTCTGGTATTTGTTCTGGTGCTTAAGAAATATGGCGAACAGACACTAAGATGGCACTCAAATAACCTCAATCTGGTGTGTGAACTACCATAGTGACGTGATTCAAACACATAGAATACATCAAAGATGGCAGGATGTCACTTCCACAATGAGTTACATAAAACAATGGCTTCTGTCTTTCTAGTAGAGTTTCTTTTGCTGGCTTTGGCTAAAATAAGCTGTCATATGGAGAGATCTACAAGACAAGAAAATGAGGCTGACCTCTTGCCAATAGCCGGCAAGGAAATGAGCCATTCTCTCCAGCAATCTGCAGGGAACTGAATCCTGCCAACATTCACAAGACCCTGGAAGAATATCTCGCCCCAGTCAAGACTTCAGGGAAACCCACTTGTGGTCAACACTTTGACTACAGCCTTGGGAGACCCTGAAGCACAAGACCTATCTAAGCTGCCCCTGGAGTCCTGACTCAAAGAAACTGTCAAATAACAAATATGTGTTGCTCAAGCTGAGAATGTTGCAGTTATGTGTTACACAGCAATAGGTCATGAATTCAAGGAGTTTAAAATCCTTAATTTAGACCCATGAGAAAAACCCAAGGCAGCTACGTAAAGTGTGGATTCTGTGTGTTGGTTTGCTTTCACATCACATGAGATCAGCTAAATAAAGTTTAGCCAGACTTAAAATTTACATTTGCAGATTTCTTGACTTCAAAGTATAAGGAGGTCCCAACATTTTTACTGGTTGAGGGGTTGGAACTGTACACCTTAAAATCATTCCCCAGAACAGCTAGAGGCAATGATTGAGCTGATTTGTTTATGCACAGATGTGTGGAAAACTCCGTAATAAATTTATTTAATGATGGTTAGCTAGTTGGTTGGCAAGGTTGATGTTTTATGTGGGTGCCCAGCATCCCCTGCTGGACTCTGGTCAGTCCCCTGCCCAGAGATTTATGGATGTACAGACAGGTGACTAGCAGGTACCAATGGATAGGAAATAGTTGATTACACACGCAGTAAATGGCAAGAGGATTTCCCAAAGAGAAGGGCTCAGGTTCACTCTAGAGTGGAATTAGAGCAAGGGGTTGGGGGCAGTGGCTCTGAGTTTTCTTGTCGTTGGGAGATAGGGGCAGGGTGAAGCCTCCTGCCTGAACATGCATTAGGATGTGCATGGCTTAAATGTCCCCCACTGCCTCCCAAGTGGGTAGCTCCCAGGCTTTTTCATCGGCTTGTCCAGCTGTGGGACTAAAAGGAAAGATTAGGGCATAGAATTTGTAAACTATCAGTGGTCAGCCATTAAAAAAAATTAATTCAGGCTGGGCACTATGGCTCATGCCTGTAATCCCAGCACTTTGGAAGTCTGAGGCAAAAAGATCACTTGAGACCAGGAGATCGAGACCAGCGTGGGCAACATAGTGAGACCGTATCTCTAAAAAAAAATTTTGATTAGCCAACCATGGTGGTGCATGCTTGTAGTCCCAGCTACTTGGGGGATTGAGGAGAGAGGACTGCTCAAGCTCAGAAGGTCGGGGCTGCAGGGAGGTATGATCACACTACTGCACTTCAGCCTGGGTGACAAAGCAAGACCCAGTCTCTAAATAAGAAAAGAATAGATTCAGAGTCTTCATTACAGTTGTTACTTAGTGGTAGAGTATATGAAAATGATTGTTAAGACAGAATACATATGATACGGTTGATCAGGAAAAGACTGAAATGATCAAGTATTGGTCTAGCTTGACTGAGGCAGGAGGGTTTCCCCCATTTTGAAGGATTCATAGCATCACCTGATATGGTTTGGCTGTGTCCCCACCCAAATGTCATCTTGAATTGTAGCTCCCATAATTCTCACATGTCATGGGAGGGACATGGTGGGAGGTAATTGAGTCGTGGGAGCAGGCCTTGGCCTTGCTGTTCTCATGCTAGTGAAGTCTCATGAGATCTGATGGTTTTATAAAGGGGAAATCCCCTGCACAAGTTCTCTCTTGCCTGCTGCCAGAGAAGATGTGCTTTTCACTCACCTTCCGCCATGACTGTGAGGCCTCCCCAGCCATATGGAACTGTGAGTCCATTCAACCTTTTTTTTTGTTTTTAACAAATTACCCACTGTTGGGTATGTCTTTATCAGCAACATGAAAATGGACTAATACATCACCCTTGAGATACGAAGATAAACACAAGAATAGAATGGAGAGAGGAGTCAGGACTTAGAGTCCCCCAACCTGGATGCAGTCATCATCATACTATCTGTTTCCAAGTTCTGTCCTTATAGATAGATAAGGTTAATGCATGTCCTGGTTTGCCTAGGAAAGTCTTGATGTATACGTTGCTCTCCCAATGGAATTATCACGAGTGTTTCCTTTTGCTCCCCAGAATGTCTCAGTTTGGTGGATAGAGTACATGCTTTTCCTTATCCCCTACACATGCATAGGAACTACCACAATACACACTGGAATCTGTAGGCTGTTTTCCACCATTGTGGAACTTAATATTTAAGACAAAGCAATTCAATGTTAATAGTAACTAATATCAAAGGATGGTTTAAATGCCCACTGCAAAGAACTGTTTTATTCATGAAGACCTGGGCACAAAGTCTCAGGTGTTCAATCTCTGAACCGATGCTGGCTTACTGTCATACAGGGCTCTGTGGTCTCATAAGGCTCTTTCATCTTTTTGTCTTCCTAAATCCAGAAAAAGAGTTTGTGAGGTAGAGCAGGTATTAATATACCCAATATCAAGATAAGGAAATTGAGGTTTGGAGGCATAGATTAATGAGCTTACCCACATTTGTACAAAAGAGAGTTTATTCTAGGTTATTGGAATCTATAATAGTCTAGTGGGCTTTCCATTCCCACACTTAGTCTGAGCTGCCCTGCTAACCTGTGTATCCAATCTGGGTGTATGGAAGAAAGATAGATTCTACACACTAGAGACTGGAAACTTATGGCATATTTGAGAAATCTTATTAATCATTTAGAGAATTCATAGGAGCATTAAGTATTAGAAGATCTAATAAAAAGACAGAAAATTTGCAATGTGACTGCCCTCCTCCATTACCCACCAAAGACACTCAAAGCAGAGAAAGAAATAGCCTTACCTTAGTTTGATTGCCTCCTTCTGTAGCCCTACATAACTGCTTTAGAATAACATTATTCCCTGTATCCCTATGGCAACAACAAGTTCTGATGCTAAGAGTCACTTATTTTGAATTTGCTTTTCAAGTCTCAATGCTAAACTTTTCAGAAATGCTACAACCATTGAATTATCAAAGTAGAAGACAGTTCTTGGCAAGGATAAGATAGAAATTTCTCTTGCACAAGTTGTGTGCCTTGCCAAGGGAAAACATAAGAGTCAAAGGAAATAGAGACAGTGGAAACTGGAGGTGTTATCTCTAATATGTTCGCTAACCTTGTTTTATATAAGATTTCTGAAAATGTTCTATCTCTTGGTGGTGTTTCAAAAAGGACATTGCCTATTTCACATTGCATATTGGATATTGGACCTCCTGTGTCAAACAAAAGTCACCTACAATTTTGCCAGCCAAATATTCTTTCTATATATTTTATCTCATTGTTATTATAATTCTGAGGATCCTGGAAAGTTTTATGACTACAAAATAGGAGAGGAGTGCTTCTTCTTTTCTTTTCTTGAAACAGTGTCTCGCTGTTTCCCAGGATGATGGGTGGTGGCACCATCATCTCACTGCAGCCTCAACCTCCTGACTCCCACCTCAGCCTCCCAAGTAGCTAGGAACACAGGCACACACCACCTTGCCCAGCTAATTGTTTTTTCATAGAGATGAAGTCTCACTATCTTGCCCAGGCTGATCTCAAACTCCTGGGGTCAAGCAATCCTCCCACCTCGGCTTCCCAAAGTGCTGGGCTTACAGGTCACTGCACCTGGCTGAGGCATGCTTCTTAGTAGCTATAAATGACACAGAACCACTATGTGGTAGAATCAGATAGCCACGCCTTTTATTCTAATCTCTTCTGACATGGGATGTACATAAAAAATTGCGTGTGTGAAACAGACTAACCATTCTCCCGTGAATGTAAACTCCCAGGGAAACCCAGTAGGCAACAAAAAGGAGAAATGGAGCTCAATAAGTTTATCTGAAGCTAATTGCATGATATACTCAAGGGCTGCCCAGCTGCAAACGCCTGTGGAGCAGCTTTGAGAGCATGTGCTGAACTTTAATCTTTACTTAGGGAAACTCCCATGATTCCACAGGAATTTTGCCTCTGTAAAGACCATAACATATGGTCCATTTGCAGAGACATATGTTTGAGTAATGGGCCCTGGAGCAAAACGTTCACAAATTCTTCTCTTGCTCATTTTGAAATTTCTAGCATGCTGATAGTCGGTGGATAGTTACTCTCTATCTCCTTGGCCTCCAAAGGTAGGGCATGAGTGGGTACCTTTCAGACCATTGTCTCTGATGATCTGTCTCCATAGGAAAGAGGAAGGAAAGGCAGGTCATCACGAACTTTACTCACACTGAGAACACTGCTTTGCTGTTAATCTGTGAAGAGAATGAACAACTTTCCCATTGCCTTCGGCCCTAGAAGATCAACCATCTGTTGTATGAGAACACATGGCAACTCAGGTGTAAAGTAGAGTCAAGGAGATTTAGGCAGAACTATGAGTATAGAAGGGCTCTGGCAAAGAAAGAGCCAGCCTCACCAGCAACGTCAACATCTGGCCCCAAGGGGGCACCTTGCCTCTGCTCCCCAAGTAGAGAGTGCTGAATGAGCATGCCATTTTCTACTGGGGATAGAGGAACCCCTCTGTCTCTCTATTAGTGATCTCTGAAGACATGCTTAATTATCTCTTTTGCTCCAACTTCACCAGTGCTGACGCCTCTTTAGCAATAGCAAGACAGAATATAGCCAGGCACTTTGGGAGGCCGAGGCCAGAGGATTGTTTGAGAGCAGGAGTTTGAGGCCAGCCTGGGCAATATAGTGAAGAGCCCCGCCCCATCTCTGTAGAACAATTTTTTTAAAAGTCTGTGTTCCCCAAAATTCTTATGTTGAACTCTAACCCCCAGGGTGATGCTGTTAGGAGGTGGGGCCTTTTGGAGGTGACGAGGTCATGTGATGGTTAATACTGAGCATCAAATTGATTGAAGGATGCAAAGTATTGTTTCTGGGTGTGGTAGCAAGTGGCTGTAGTCCCAGCTACTCTGGAGGCTTTGCAGGTGGAATTGCTTGAGCCCCGGAATTCAAGCAGTGAGACGTGATTGCACCACTGCACTCCAGCATGGGCAATAGAGTGAGATCCTGTCTCAAAAAAAAAAAAAAGTTAAAATTGAAAAGATAGAATAGATAAGACAGATGTCTCTTAAGCTTGTCAATTCTCAGTAGGGGTTATGGACCAAAGGAGGTGAAATGGCATTGAGAGAGTCAGCAACAGTACATAGGGAAGCCAGTGTGCACACCCTACCTAACACAAGAGGCTTCCACACTGAGGGTGACTGAATTGCATTTTTTCACAGCAGGAAGGCTTTTTTTTTTTCTCCTCTGAAACCAAAAGTATCCATGCAGTATCCACCACATGGATCAGTCATTGGAGAGATTGCACTCAACAGGATAGATGTGGCTCCTGCCTTCAGGAAACTAGAAATGAAAAGCATGGGTTATGTACACAATTAAGGCTAGTCAAAGGAAAGCTATAGGATCTTAGAACACATAGAAAGAAAAATGTACCACAATGACAGAAATTGTAATGTTTTTCATGAGAAATGGGCATTCTGTAGCTCTTGTACCACCCTGCACAACATGATTTCTGCTATGATCAGAAAGTCTGCGTTCCCCCAAAATTCTTATGTTGAACTCTAACCCCCAGGGTGATGCTGTTAGGAGGTGGGGCCTTTTGGAGGTGATGAGGTCATGTGATGGTTAATACTGAGTGTCAACTTGATTGAAAGATGCAAAGTATTGTTCCTGGGTGTGTCTGTGAGGGTGTTGCCAAAAGAGATTAACATTTGAGTCAGTGGACTGGGAGAGACAGACCCACCCTCGATCTGGGTGGGCACCAACTAATCAGCTGCTGGTTTAGTCTTCTGGCCTACATCTTTCTCCCATGCTGGATGCTTTCTGCCCTAGAACATCAGACGCCAAGTTCTTCAGCTTTGGGACTCAGACTGGCTTCTTTACGCCTCAACTTGCAGACGGCCTATTGTGGGACCTCACCTTGTGATCAGGTAGGTCAATATTCCTTAGTAAACTCCCCTTAATGTATACATCTATCCTATTCATTCTGCTCCCTTACAGAACCCTGACTAATACAGGTTATAATAGTGGAGCCTCATGAATGGGATTAGTGCTCTTATAAAAGGGACCCCAGAGAGCTCCCTTGCCCCTTTCACATGTGAGGATACAGCAAGAAGGAGCTGTCTATGAACCAGGAATGGGTCCTCACCAGACACTGAATCTGCCACACCTAGATCTTGAACTTCCAGCATCTAAAACTTAAAAAAAAAAATAAGTGTCTTGTTTATAAGCCGCTTGATCTAGGGTCGTTTCTAATAGCAGCTCGAATGAACTGAGATCGTCTCTTTTCACTTGCTATCTTGCAAGATTAATCCATTAAATCTACCCTCACACTTACACGACTCTCTGCACTTAAGGACAAATTTGTCCACTAGCCATAGCTACTAGGAAGAGGATTATAAAGTGTTGCTCTGTTTTGTGTTGTTTTTAATTGGGGTAGCATGAGAAGAAGTTATGAGAGCAACAGGCAATTTTAAAGCTGTGGGGTAGGCAAGCCAAGAGCGTTACAACAGAGGACTGGTGAGAATTACAGAAGCAGAGGGGTTACTGACAACAATGAATTTTGTGTCTTTCTAGTCTGCCTAGTATGGGGACTTGGCTGAACATTGTAGCTAACCTGCCTTCTGGACAAATCCCCAGCTGAGACCTCGCACAATCCATCCCACTCTCTTTATTCTCTCCCTTGAATCACACCTCCTCCTTACTAGCAGGGTAAACAGAATTTTATTAAGACATCTGGCCAACATCAACAGCTTATCTGCATGGAAAAGCAACTGTAAATCCATCCACCAACAAAATGAATGTGTACAAAGTGCAAGCAGCTCTCCACACCAAAAGAAGAAAGAAATTTAAAAAATAGGTCATGGAAAACAACTGCAAGGGACTGATATTTGCATTAAGATGTGAGTCTGGTAAATGGGCCGTATTCTATCAACTCACCTATCCATTTATGCAAAGAAAGTAAACAGAACTGATATTGGGAGAGGCAGCCAACTAAACTGTGGCACCATGTTCGTTTTCCACCTTGCATTTGTCATTTTCATGAATCGGGGAGCCCCAGGTTTAAGAATGAAGCTCTTTTCCTTTATTGTAGCTCCTTGAACTCCACACATTGTTATTACTATTATTATTATTATAACTTCCTAAATGCTCTGCTTTGGCACTCTTCACTTACTTCCTTTATCCCTGTGATAGCAATGCCAGCAACAGCTGCCTACTCCTCTTACAAATCCCTTGATAAAACTCACATATTACGCTGAGCCTTGAAGCACTGTTTGCATTGCGGCTCCTATCTGCTCACTTGAGTGTTTTGCCAAAGTGGCGGGCTGTCGAGAAAGGTGTTTACTGCTGGCGGTGAGGATGCCGTCTGCTTAGGTTGGGTAAACTACTCACAGAGCTGCACTGGGGGACACATAGGGATCTTCCTTGCACACTACCTGTTCAGAGTGAAAGGGTACAGTGTGTGGCAGATGACAAAAGCCCATCATCTCTAAGTTATCAGCTGCAAGGAGGGTGCTTAGAAAATTGTTCCCTCTCTCTCTCTCTCTCTCTTTCAGTATGAATTGAGAATGAATTGTCTCTGGGTTTCCTTGGTCACCCACTGGCTGGTCCAGTTGGAAGGGGAAGAAAAGCTGAATCTCAAAATGATGCACAGAGAGGGAGATTTGCCAGGGAGAGTAACTGAGAATGAGAAAACCCAGCCTGGACTCCCCTATCCAAACTCTCTTTTCTCCCATGCTCCCCGAAGAAGGAGAGAGGGGATGAGGGAAGAATGATCCTAGAGCCAGATCCATAGCTCTGAGTTTTTTTCCTAAAAGGAGGTTGGGATTTTTGTGGGAACAAATAAAAGAGGAAATGCTCTCCTGAGAGATCTGAATCTAAAGATAGAAGAAGCAGTAAGGGTTTTGTTTTGGCTTGATTTGGGTTTGTTTGTTTGCTTTTTGAATTAAAGAAAAAAAATAGGAACACTGAAGTTTGAAAACATTCTCCTATTGTTATAGTTCCCTGTAGTTAACTGTAACATAAGCAACAACCTCAAATTATTAGTAAGAACAAATTTAATCATGCATATAGCAACAATTCAACAAATACTGTTAATGATTAGCGACTGACAGGTAAGTAAACTGCTTGCAAAGATAGCCTTGCTATGCACGATCATAATTATTTGCATGCACCAGTTTGACCTTGACAGTGAGGAGTACAAACTATCAGGTTGGCACTGACCTCTCATAGTCCACATGTTTCTGTTGCTTATGTGGAAGGAGAATATCTTCTCCAGGGGTGCTAGGAACCAGGGAGTTTAGGTAATGATTAGCAACAAGGCAAACTATGAATGATCAAAGCCAGAGCTAGAAGAAACAACATAAACATTATATTTACATCCTGGGCAACATAGTGAGACTCTGTCTCTACAAAAAAAAAAAAAAAAAGGAGAAGTTAGCTAGAAGTAGTGGTGCATACCTGCTGTTCCAGCTACTTCTTAAGCTGAAGCGGGAGGATTGCTTGAGCCCAGGAGGTTAAAGATGCAATGAGCTGTCATTGCACCACTGCACTCTAGTCTGGGTGACATAGCAAGACCCCCCCAAAAAAAATTAAAATTAAAATTAAAATAGACACTACATGTAGGAAGCAATGGTAGAGTGGACAGGATTGTGATGGGCGTAAGAGAAACCTCCATCTCCCCCTAACAGCTAGACAGAGGTAATCTATAGGGGTTATTTTGGTTAATATATAGCAATTACTTCCCATGCCTGTAAATGTTATAGCTTCTGCTTTCCAGATAAAGAAATGACGCCTCAAAGGACATGTAACTTTTTCAAAAGATGCACAGTAGCCTTGTTCCTAGCCTAAGTTCCATACCTTCATTCCTAGCCTAAGTCAGAAGAGAGCTGTCATTTCCTACAGATGACTGAGTTCTGCTGGTTTAAAGTGTTGACCAATTTTTTTTCCTTATCAAGTGATTCTTGGCACTTTGATTTAACAATATCTTAACTCGTAAATCATTATCCAAAGCTGTTAGAAAATCTTGTCATAGAGCATCCAGTGAACTGCCATTGTCTCCAGTGGCAACGATATCTTTTAACATCCCTTGTAATGGTGCTTTAACAAAAACCTCTGCCTCCTAAATCCTTGCTGCCTATTTCTAACAAAACAGCCTTTCTGAGGTGGTCTCTCAATATGTTTTACAAAATTGTCTAAAATATTTCCCCCACAGTGGTGAAAGTTATAAAGCTCATTATTGACCTTCTTATTGAAAAATGGCATTATACATGTCACTTTGGAGGTTTGAATAAGTCAACAGAAATGCAAAGATAGAATTCAGGTTATAGAAAAGTGAAAGTAGTTGATTTCCTGTCTTTTGTCTTTTTTTTTTTTTAATAACTAATTCGTCTTTTAAGACCATTTTTTAGTCTTTTCTCCTGCATGGTTTCTAATCCACTGTGAAAATTAAGGTTAATTCTAAGCTCTGTCTGGTGAGATAAAGAGAATGGGAGACGTGGTTTTTACTGTGTATGTGAACAACCATTTCAGTAAGAAACAGTCTGATGAACTAAAAGAGAGAGGTCAGAATGCGGCCATAGACAGAACTGGCTCGGTCCATTTAGTGATGTTCACATCAGCTATGTGCATCAGAAAAGTGAATACTGCATACCTGTCCAAATAAGTGAGTGATCACAGGCAAACACACCCAAAGAACCACCACCGAAGTCCAAAAATTAAGCACTGCATGCATCTCCAAGCACCCATGTATTTGTCCATTCTCACAATGCTATAAGTACTTATCCAAGACTAGGTAATTTATAAAGCAAAGAGGCTTAATGGACTCAGAGTTCTGTAGGGCTGAGGAGGCCTTAGGAAACTTACAACCATGGCAGAAAAGGAAGCAAACACATTCTTCTTCACATGGCAGCAGCAACGAGAAGTGCAGTTTGAAGGGAGGTTAATCCCCTTATAAAACCATAAGATCTTGTGAAAACTCATTCACTATCACGAGAAAAGCGTGGAGATAACCGCCCCCATGATTAAATTACCTCCCACTGGGTCCCTTCCACAACATATGAGGATTATGGGGACTAGAATTGAAGATGAGATTTGGGTGGGGACACAGCCAAACCATGTCAACCCACCTCCATATTTCCTTCCAAGAATTACCACTACCCAATGCCAAAATAATTACATTTTAATACATAGATTGGGTTTGTCTGTTTCAAACTCTATATAAATGGAATGATGCAATATTTATTATTCTAAATGTCTTCTTTTACTTAACCTTATGTTTCTGAGATGTAGCCACATTGTTGTATAAACTGGGTAGTTTATTCATTTTTTACCTCTGTGTACTATTCTTTTGTATGAAGAATGCGGCCTTACAGAGAACTGACTCCATCGATTTAGTGATAACTGTCAACGTCAGCATTATATTGGCTCTTCAGAGGGAAATGATTGCATTAGTCACTGTGAATAGACACAAATACTAGCCTTTCTTATTTGCTTTTTCCCTTTAGTGATCAGACTAAGAAAAGAGTTAGTTGAGTGTCAATGATTCTATTCAATTAACCATCCAAAAAATGTACCACATTATAAACAAACAAACCTCTCCATTATGGAAATCTGATTAGAGAAAACAGATCGCATTTATATCCTCCTTAGCCTCTTGCCCCACCTAGTTTCAAATCACTGAGCACATCAAGTTTCAGAACTCTCCATATGAATAGGAATGAGTTGAAAATCAGGCCACGTGTAAAGCTGCAGTTTCTGGAAAAAAAAAAAAAAAGTACATCGTTGTACCTTTGCAGTATTGCCTAAAGCTAAAAGGGAAAAGAACATTCCATTCAGGCCAGAAAGGGGAAGAGAGGGAGAAAATAAATTTCCTAGAAAACTCGTAAAACTTCTGGTTTCCTTAGGTCTGAAATGCAAATAAGATTTTATTTCCTGCAAAAATCAGCCCTTAGGTCCATAGCGTATATGGTGACAGGTGATTGGTTTCATCAAGTAGCATTAAAAAGTTATGTTTTTGTTGATGTGTGACATTGAATCAAGTGCACACAGCATACCTACACAGGTAAGTGAGTGATCACAAGGTAAACACACTGACAGAACCACCACGAAAGTCAAAAAAGGAAGCACTGCATGCATCTCAAAGCACACTCCCATAGTCCTTTCCAATAATTACCACTCCCCATGCCAAAATAATTACATCCTGGTTTGTTTGTTTTCAAACTCTATATAAATGGAATAACACAGTATTTATTATTTTGTCTAGCTTCTTTCACTTAACATTATGTTAGTGAGACCTAGCCACACTGTTGAATAGACTGGGTAGTTTATTCATTTTTCTCTCTATATACTATTCTGTTGTATGATGACACCTCAATTTATTTATTCGTTCTACCGTTGACAAATCTCTAGGTTGTTTTCCTGTTCTTGGCTTTTATGTATAGTGATTATATTAGGCCATTCTTGCATTGCTATGAAGAAATATTAAAAAGTAATTTATAAAGACTGGATAATTTACAAAGAAATATGAAATATTAAGAAGTAATTTATAAAGACTGGTCATTTATAAAGAAAAGAGGTTTAATTGGCTCACAGTTCTTCAGGTTGTACAGGACACATGGTGCCGGCATCTGCTCGGCTTCTGGGGAGGCCTCAGGAAACTTACAATCATGGCAGAAGATGAAGGGGAAGCTGGCATGTCGCATGGCTGAAGTAACAATAAAGAGAGAGACGGGAGGTGCTTTCAAACAGTCAAATCTCCTGAGACCTCACTCGCTATCATGAGAGCAGCACCAAGAGGATGGTGCTAAACCATTCATGAGAAATCTGCCCCCATAGTCCAATCACCTCCCACCTGGCCCCTTCTCCAACATTAGGATTACAATTTGACATGGGATATGGGCAGGGACACAGATCCAAACCATAGCACTGATGCTATGAACATTTTGAACCAATCTTTTGGCACACATAAACACACATTTCTATCTGGTATATACTGAGGAGTGGAATCTTTGAAGAATGGTCAACTTCTTCAAGCATCTTCTATGGTCAGCTTTTTAAGACACAGCCAAATAATTTTCCAAAGGCTGTGCTCCCTTTCTGGTAACTCCCATCCCTCCAACAATGTACGTGAAGTCCGATTTTTCTGTATCTTTGCTAACACTAGATGATGTCAATCTTTCTCATTTTAGTCATTTTGGTGGTGGTGTAGATGTCTCCCTCCTTGTGATTTTAATGCGAATTTCTCCAATACTTGATGAGTTTCAGTACCATTTTCACGTGTTGTATTAGACCATTCTTGCATTGCTGTAAAGAAATACCTGAGACTGGGTAAAGTCACTGCAGCCTTGATGTTCTGGGCTTAAGCGATTCCCCATCTCTAGAGTAAGTAACTAGGACTACAGGAGTGTGCCACCACATCCAGCTAATTTTTTAATTCTTTTGTGGAGGCAAGTTCTTGCTGTGTTGTCCAGGCTGCTCTCAAAATCCTGGACTCAAGTGATCCTCCCACTTCAGCCTCCCAAAATACTGGGATTACAGGTGTGAGCCACTGCCACCTGGCTTAATTAATTCCTTTCTCTTAAGGCTTTCCCTCTAATAAAATACACTAATACTTTTAAACAGAACCAGTATCAGTCACTTATAACTTAGTACGATTAAGCTATAAAATTCATCTCATTTATATGATGTTAGGAATAACAAAATTTACTGTGTACCTATTAAGGGAAGAAAAGCAGACCAAAAGGCAAGTTGGAGAAAATAAAAGATAATTTCAGCCTACTTCAATAATGGGCAAATTGCCAAATTTTGCAACATACTACTGGGTAAAAGAGATTAAATCATTAATTCTATAGCACTTCAAATAATATGAGTAAGAACTATTAGAATAATGAAGATAACAATTCAATAAGCACTGTTCATTGTTAAATACTGACAGGTGAGAATTCATTGCCTTCAGAACTCATCTGACTATAGCTCATAACTTTGCTTCCACAGAGGAACAAAATCTCACACAACTTTTCACACGAGCATAGATTGCCATATATAAAATAAGAATGGCATTATAAAGTGGGGTATAGGGATAATATAGGAGTAATTAATTGGATTTATTTTAAACTGTATGTCTTCACTAGTTTATATGATTCTAATGAAAATGAATCATGATTTTATGTAAACTTCCTGATAATATTCAGTTTGGACCTCTATTACATTACATTTTCTTAGCCCAATTATTTTCATAAATGCTTCATTTAAATAAAATATGATTCCTTAATGAAGAAAATCTGAGTAAACTATTATATTTTTATATGAACGAAATGAATAAGCATTGGCAAAGAAAGCATAAATTATTAATTCAAGGTTACACATACTTTTCAGGGCTACATTCACTAATACATAAAGTCTTTCAAAAAATATTTTTATTGTTCTGTTAAAAAATAAACCCTTTGGTTTTTTGACCAGATTAAAAATTGATCAGCTTTTGCTCTGGAAAATAATAAAATCTGTAGCAAGGCTAAACGATTGATTTGTGGTGACTGTTACAATGAATGTAGAGATGAAATAAGAGATGTTTTTTCTTTCTTCATCTATATTCAAATCTACCCTTTATGTGAAAGTTGAGTGAGGTTCATTAGTGTTATGTTTACAGGTGCTAGATTATATATGAATTATATATGATTGCCAAGAATTTCCCATTTAGGGCTTGCATTTGCACCTGGAGACTTTTATCTATTTTTTAAATTAACCCTAAAATGCATTTCACTCTCAACTCCACCAGTGAATTTTTAAAAATGGATATTGGCAGAGGAGGAATAGCAGGGGTGATAGAGATTAATTCCAGTAAAGAGTGGGCTTTAAATAAACAGAAAACAGTAATGTGAGGGAATATACAACCACCATCTTATTTGCTGTATCCCACTCTGGAGAAACTCCTTTCTTATCAATACATGTTGTTGTAAAATAATCTTGCAGACTTAAATTTCAGAAGACAGGGGGCTTTTGTGCATCCACCCAGTTCAAAATTGCTTTCAAGGGAGCTGGCATGCCGAGGCAATTTTCCAGGCAATAAGTTGGAATTTCCCAATTTCACCTACAGGAGAAAACAGAAATACTTGAAATCTATTACGTCTTGCTCAAGTTGGTGATGGAGTGAGCTCTCTGATTTACAAAGTCCCCTGTCTGGAAACTCTAGTCATGCCATTCTATTTTTTACTTCAGGATTTTTTAACCCAATGGCTATTTTTAAGACCTATCATTGGAAATAAAGAAAGACGGAAATACATTCGGGCAAAGAACAAGGAAGGGAGGCATTGACAGACATGAAGAAAAGTGTTCACACTTTAGAAAAGATTAACAGGAATGAGGCAAAAGTCCATTTCTAAGGAGTTAACTTCCAGCTGTGGCCAGGAAGATCGCTGGATGTCTGCAGAATGCCCTACAGTGTTCTTGTGAAAAACTGTACAAGGCTATCTTGTTGGAGCCACATAACCATGGCCATGAGGGAGGAGTGGTGAATACCAAGTTTTTGGTTTTTTTGTTTTTTTGTTTTTGAGACGGAGTCTCGCTCTGTGGCCCGGGCTGGAGTGCAGTGGCCGGATCTCAGCTCACTGCAAGCTCCGCCTCCCGGGTTTACGCCATTCTCCTGCCTCAGCCTCCTGAGTAGCTGGGACTACAGGCGCCCGCCACCTCGCCCGGCTAG
>NW_016825272.1:0-4802 GCF_001698545.2 Rhinopithecus bieti | reverse complement strand
ATTAGCATATAATGAGCAGTGAGGAAGACGAGAGATCACTTTTGTCACCATCTTGGTTTTGGTGGGTTTTGGCGGCCTTCTTTACTGCAACAGTTCAGGTTTGGTCCCCACGTGAGAACCATTCATCTACATGGTTGATGAAGAAAACAGGTCAAAAATCAGTAGCTTATGGGCCAGTTCTTCTTCAATAAAGTGCTGATATTTCTGTTCTTTTCATATTATTTTCAAATGTGCTTGTGCTACACATACTTTCTTCTTTAATCAAATGAGAAGGATGTGGAATATGACAATGGAAGAGTAGACTAATAAAACAATGCACCATACAACACAAAAATAATTAAAAATAGACACGGTGTTTACTCAGTAAAGAATAATTAAATGCTTACTTGAAACAGGTGCCTTGTATGGTAGGAGACACCTGGAAAATGATCAGTTAAGACCTGTATTCCTACAAGTTCTTTTCCTTGAGTCCTGTTAAAAGAGTTTTTGTGATGTTAGAAGTTGAAAAGGAAATACAGCATTTCCCTCCATGTCTGAGTACTTCTCTAGATATATAATGCTGCCATGAATATTTTTTCAAGTCTAGACTCAGTTCCAGTAGGTCAGTTCCTGGTATCTCACACTCTCCTAGAGTCTCCAAATAATGAAAATAATCTTTTAAAACTGAAATGATGACCCTGTTTCTAAAACACCTACTCTATGCCAGGAAATGTGTTATGGACTTTATGTAAAATCTGTTTTATTCAGATAACCTTTAAAATAATCCTGCATGGTATGGATCATTTATTGTGTCTTTACAGAAGGGAAATCTGAATGGAAAATAATTTAATGTATCTAAACTTCCAAGAAAGGGCTAAAGAATCTGAACTCAGTCTATCTTAGGCAAAGCTGAAGCTCTTTTAACTTGTCTGCCTCTAATGGATTCACAATTAGGTACCCAGTGATATGACCTGGCTCTGTGTTCCCACGCAAACTTCATCTTGAATTGCAATCTGAATTGTAATCACCACCTGTTGGGGGAGGGACCTTGCGAGAGGTGATTAGATCATGGGGGCAGTTTCCCCATGTTCTTCCTGTGATAGTGAGTGAGCTCTCATGAGATCTGATGGTTTTATAAGGGGCTTTTCTCCACTTCACTCCGCACTACTTCCTGCCACCAAGTGAAGAGGACATGTTTGCTTCCCTTTCCGACATGATTATAAGTTTCCTGAGGCCTCCCAACTTGGGGAACTGTGAGTCAGTGAAACCTCTTCCCTTTATAAATTACCCAGCCTTGGAAGTTCTTCACAGCAGTGTGAGAACAGACAAATACACCAAGGAAGACTGAAAACAAATTTTCTTCTTCCCTTTTCCTTTTCAACACAGTCATGACATTATATTGCAATGATAGGAGAGAAGGCATGATTTAAAACAATGGTTCTCAAACTTGAACATGCATCAGAAACAGTGAGAATGGGAGTCCACAAGCTTTTTCTGTAAAAAGCCAGACAGTAAGTATTTCTCATTTTGCAGTTCATATAGTCTCTATCACAATTATTCAACTGTGCTCTTGTAGCACTAGAGCAGTCACAGCTAATACAAAGTGAATGAGTGATTGTATTCCAACAAACCTTTATTCATGGACATGAAATTTGAATTTCGTATAATTTCCATGTGTTATGAATTATTCTTCTTCTTTGTAACTTTCCCCAATCATTTAAAACTGTGAAAATTATTCTTAGTTCAGAGGCATGAAAAGCAAGTGGTGGTTCTGCTACCAGAAAGGGGTCCGGATCCAGACCCCAAGAGAGGGCTCTTGGACCTCACATAAGAAAGAATTTGAGGTAAGTCCATAGAGTAAAGTGAAAACAAGTTTTAAGAAAGTAAAGGAATAAAGAATGGATAATGCATAGGCAGAGCAGTGGCTTGAGCTGCTGGACTGAGTATACTTATAGTTATTTCTTGATTGTATGCTAAACAAGGTTTGGATTATTCATGAGTTTTCCAGGAAAGGGGTGGGCAATGCCTGGAACTGAGGGTTCCTCCCCTATTTAGACCATATAGGGTAACTTCCTGATGTTTCCATGGCATCTGTGAACTGTCGTGGCACCTGTGGTAGTGTATTTTAGCATACTAATGCATTATAATTAGCATATAATGAGCAGTGAGGAAGACGAGAGATCACTTTTGTCACCATCTTGGTTTTGGTGGGTTTTGGCGGCCTTCTTTACTGCAACAGTTCAGGTTTGGTCCCCACGTGAGAACCATTCATCTACATGGTTGATGAAGAAAACAGGTCAAAATCAGTAGCTTATGGGCCAGTTCTTCTTCAATAAAGTGCTGATATTTCTGTTCTTTTCATATTATTTTCAAATGTGCTTGTGCTACACATACTTTCTTCTTTAATCAAATCAGTTGTCAACATTTGAAAATTTGGATATTTACATAAAATCTGAAGTTTTGGACTTTTCTTGAAAATACAGAGAACAAGCAATATAAAAGCTGCTTTCCTGCCTGGTAATCCTTGCTCCACTCAGGAAGCGCTGATGCCCCATATGAAGAGCCGTGGTCTTTTCCTAGTTGGTCATTGTATTACTTCATTCTTATACTGCTAAAAGAACTTACCTGAGACAGGGTAATTTTGAAGAAAAGAGGTTTGATTGACTCACAGTTCTGCAGGCTGAGCAGGAAGCATAGCTGGTAGGCCTCAGGAAACTTACAGTAATGGCAGAGGCAAAGGAAAAGCAAGCACATCTCACCATGGCACAGGAGGGGAGAGAGCGAAGGGAGTCAGTGTGACACAATTTTAAACAACCAGACCTTGTGAGAACTCACTATTATGAGAACAGCAAGGGGAAATCCAGCCTCATGATCCAATCACCTCCCAGCAGGTCCCTCCCCAATGCTAGGGATTACAATTCAACATGAGATTTGGGTGGGGACACAGAGCCAAACCATATCAGTCATTCTCGTCCTTTATTTATCTGACCTCTGTGGTTTTCCTTCACCATTCCTAAAGTACACTAATAGAGAAGGAACACTTTACTGTACATCAGAGAACTTATTAAATAACACATCATTTGTGCCAGGCATGGAGTCATATATCATATAGATGTATACAGATGACCCTAGAACAATGTAGGTTTGAGCTACATGGGTCCACTTATACACAGATTTTTTTCAATAAATATGTTGGAATTTTTTTTTGGAGATTTGTGACAATTTTAAAAAACTCACAGATAAATTGCATGGCCTAGAAATATTGAAAAAAATAGGAAAAGACCTGTCATTAATGCATAAAATATATTCATGTCATGAATGCATAAAACACAAACATTTGTTAACACATATGCATAACACGTACATATGATGAACAGTTGGCTAACACATACATGTGTGTATAACATAAACAGTTAACACATATGTATGTATTAACCAACAGTTTAGTTATAAACATACATATGATAAACAGTCGGTTAACACATATGGATATGTTATCAGTGAGACTTCTGGGCAACAGGAGGCTGCAAGTAGTTAAGTTTTGGGGAAGTCAGAAGTTATATGTGGATTTTCAACTGTGCACAAGGTCAGCACCCCTAACACTTGGATTGTTCATGGGTCAGTTGTATATAATTGTATTCATTTACACATTGGCCAGCTGTGTAGGCATAGTGTCTTAGTCTGTTCCTGCCACTATAACAAAATACCTTAGGTTGGGTAATGTATAAAGAACAGAAACTTATTTCATACAGTTCTGGAAGCTGTGCAGTCCAAGGTCGAGGCACCTGCATGTGGTGTCTACTGATAGCCTTCTTGCTATGTCCTCTCATAGCAAGACAGAACAAACTCACTCCCTCAAGCCATTTTATAAGGGTCATGGTCCAATCAGTGATGCTCCACCCTCATGACCTAAGGCTCCACCCCTTAATACTATCACGTGACCAATTATATTTCAACATGTGAATTTGGAGGAACACATGAAGACCCTCGTACATTTGCTACTTCCACTTTCTAGGTACAAAAAGAGAATTACAATGTTGAATAAATTGCCTAAGATTACACAGTTCACATGTAAGAAAGACAACTGAATGCCAGATCTGTCTTACTCTACATTGCATGGCCTCTTCTCTACATATTAAGCCTCTCACCTCTCAAGCACAGAGCAAAGGAAATATCTCCTACAGCAACTGCTAAATCAAAACATGAAAAGTTTGCTTTGTAGATGTGCAATAAAATATACGGCAGCAGGTTGTTTACCAGAAATGAATATCAAATTTTATAAATTTTGTATCACTTATAGTTTCATGGCTTTTTAAACATGCAGCAGTAGCTTTTCTTAAAAAATGCTTTCCTTTGCAAACCTTGCATAATATTTTATTCCCCAACACATAATTGCATACCAATCAGTTTTAGTTTTTATTCTTCAGCAGGCAATATTTATTTAAAATATTTCTGATTTGAGTCTTCAAAAAACAAGCTACGTCTTGAGTAGGAGAATCAGAATTGATGTTGTTGTTAAAGACTGGCTATGCTATTTGGAATTGCCATGGGGGACTGGTTCAAAGGTTATATGTCAAAACCACTTCAGAAATTTATAAACTTCAGCAATATTATATATTTATGGAAAAATCAGCATGATTAACAGTTGTTTTAATCTATGTGATGTTATAAAAGTACACATAGCATGCACTACATTGCAATATATATAGATGACAAAGCAATATATGCTAGGGGAAGTTTTTGTAAGTATATAAACTAATATATTTTATGAAATATAAAATAATATTGCTATAATTTTGATATTATATATTGTATTTATATAT
>NW_016825271.1:0-1997 GCF_001698545.2 Rhinopithecus bieti | reverse complement strand
CAAGCGGCCGTTTGTGGTTTGGTCAAAGGGCGGGAACCAATGAACAACTGACAACTAACAACTTTAAATGTCAGCCAATTGTAAACCAAGAACTGTAAAAATCCCCAGTGACACTGTAACTTGCTGTAACTTGTTTGTGTCTGACTATAAAAGACGGCTGAACACCGAGCTCGGGGTCTCTCCCTAGGATCTGACACCTAGCTGGAGGGAACCGAGTTCGAACTCGAAATAAAGCGATCCCTGCCACTTGGCTTTGTCTCTGGACTCTGGTGGTTGCTTTCGGGTCATCACGGGTCTGGGCATTACAAGCTTTTATTTGTTGTTGTAAGAATGGGGGTGATTTCTCTCGAATCTTTTACATGAAAGCCTTACTGATTTTTAGCAACACACATTCATTCAAAAATTGATTAATTTGTTCAGCAAACAATTATGGAGCATCTAATATATGCCAGGCACTGTATGAAGTGTCGTAGCCATCAAGAGGAGCCAATCAGGATGTGTCTCTGCAGCCTCTTTCCACTGGTAAACCAGATGCAAATGTTTTGCTGTCCTAATTATTGAACGAGTTCCAGGATTCTCTGAAACAAAATCTATCTTTTTTCATTTCAGCTGACACACTATGAGATGTGCAAATTCCATGTGGAGGTATTTGTTTCCTCCTCCTGGTGTCAGGCTGTTGAGTGTGATTTGTACTTCCTGCTGCTTTGCTTCAGGCAAGGGAGGAGGTGACAGCTTCAAGTTGAATAATTAGACTAATTGCAGTACATACCCGAGGTTCTCAAGGAAAGTGCAAATATAGAAAATCAATTTTATAGTATTATTATCCAATTTTACAGTGTGTAATAATATATTTACAAAGCGTCAGCTTCAAAAATAGAAATAAAGACGATGAACATAAACAAAAATAAAACCAAAATAGGCTCTATGCCCAGAAATCCAGAGCAATAAACTAAGTGCAGCAGGAAAATATTGCCTAAAAGGAAGAGTTTTCAGACACATAAAAAAGTGCTTTGAAAACGCTTTCTTCCAGATTGAAAGGGGATTCAGCATCTTAGCGGTGATAGGAAAATACAAGTTTTCACACAAAGAGACCATAGAGAACGTGTTTATGAACTCTGTCTTAATTTAGCACTTAGGAAAATAATAATCAGAAATGATATCATACTTGTGGGAGCTCAAAGTCTGACTTAGAACTCAAGTCTCCTGAATGTCAGTTCATGGTATCATCAATAGAGACAAGAACTTTATCTATGACTTTATGTTCCTCATTGATGAGCTTTATGCATAATTCATTGGCAGGATTTAGACAAAATAAGCTAGAAAAAATTGGAGACATCAATAGAAGAAATTAACACAGATTCATGAGAGTGATAAACATGTTTCAGAAAGCTACTGATATATAGGTACCTTGTTTTATCATTGTATTTTACGATATCTGAAGTAAAAGTGAGTTTCATAAATTTTGTACAGACAGGGGTCTCCATTAAGTCAAAATTTTAAAAAAAAATTCTAAACATTGAAAGAATACAATTTACACATCAATAAAAAAACCCTTTTCTCCCTATCACTTTTTTTAATGGAATGATTTGTAGTTTTAGGTCTAGATTATTAACAGACATTGATAAATAGCTTTGACTAAATTTGTGCTTTTGCTTCACTCCAGATAGTACTGCTCTGTCAAGTTCTGAAAACATCAGAGACAGAAGCATGAAGCATGCCTGCCCAAACAACACTGACTTTTTGAATTTATATCTAACAGTATCATTGTTATAGTCTGAGATGGTTCTTTGTTTTAAACATTATTTCTCATTTGGTCTTTGAGAAGATTATGATTGTATCTGTGCTTCTAAAGTGGCAATTTAAAATCCTTGCTACAGCAAAGAATCCTATTTTTCTAAAAATCATTAGGTATACCTAAAATTGTTAGGTACGAAAATAAATGTTGGGGGGGGCGGAGCAAGATGGCCGAATAGGAACAGCTCCAGTCTCCAACTCCC
>NW_016825270.1:38971-49587 GCF_001698545.2 Rhinopithecus bieti | reverse complement strand
ATGTTCTCACTCATAGATGGGAACTGAACATTGAGATCACTTGGACTCGGGAGGGGAACATCACACACTGGGGCCTATTATGGGGAGGGGTGAGGAGGGAGGGATTGCATTGGGGAGTTATACATGATATAAATGATGAATTGACGGGTGCTGACAAGTTGATGGGTGCAGCACACCAACATGGCATAAGTATACATATGTAACAAACCTGCACGTTATGCACATGTACCCTAGAACTTAAAGTATAATTAAAAAAAAATAAATAAAGTATCATTAAAAAAAAAAAAAGTTGAACAACAGGGAACCCGATAGTTTAAAAACTGCCCCCCCACACCCAGAGTTGCCCAGACGATCGGCCCCGGGTGTGAATGAAGGCGTCTGCACAGAAGCTTGTGAGTATGGGTGGAGATACGGGTATGTGCCCGAGGCCCTATGGAAGCACAGATGAAGACAGGAAAAGGTTGAGACTGTGATGGGAGTTAAAAGTTAAAAACGAGGACCTCTGACACTCAGAGTCCCAATGCCAACCCTAAAGATGCAGTCCAGATCTTCCTACATTCTTTTCATCTCGCGTGGTCCCTAGGCATGGTCGGAGGTGCACCCTGGTTCATGCTACCTACATATCAAAACAGGAATCGGAATTTGTTGACAAGTGACAGAAAGGGGGTGACTCCTGTTCCATGGTCATGTGGATCTTCTTCCCAGAATGCCATGAGAGTGTAGGCCCACATATAAGATTTACATTCCTCTTGTGAGAGTGGTTCACACGCCCCTGAGTGTGGGAATCATTACCTGTGGGTTGAATTTTCTGTCCTGTGAAGCTCTGCTCATTCCCAGTGTGGCCTACACATCCAGGAAAATTTGTAACAAGTAAAGATAAAAAACGTTTGTAATATTCGGAGGTTGTTGTGTTCCATGCTGTTGCCCAGGTACCCAGCGGCATGAGTATCATATGTAACCGTTAGAGCAACGTGGTCATGACTTCTCATCTCAACAGAGGCTCTGTACCATGGTCCGTGTCAGGCTTTTTTCTGTCTGCCTGGAGACCCCGAAGTGGCGGCATAGTTTGTGCTTGACTGTCTCATTCATTTTCCAGGCTGAATATTTTTCAAGCACCAGAGTTTAGCTTGAGTAGCCCAGAGAAAGCTGTATGAATCCAAGGCACAGCTCCCCCACTCCGCCCCCCCAAAACACTCAATGCTCTACCTGTGCTTCCATACACAGCACAGAAACACAGACAGGGCCCGTGCGAAAGCGAACACAGTCTTCGCCCAGCCATGTACTTCGGTAGAATGACCAAGATGCCGGGGCAACTATCTGGTGAACCACCATCTTCCAGTGAGCACGGATACTCCGTCAGACATGCCAAGTGGCTCTCTGTCCAGGAGAGCCACCTGTGAAACCCACCTGGAATACCCCTCCCTTCAGTGTGCACAGATGAGTGCCTGGGCTCCCAACAGAGAGGTAGCTGAAGGCCTCGGACAGAAGTCCATGCAGTCCAGTCCCATCCCAAGAAACATCCGGGCCGACTCCTTGCAGCTCTATGGGTCAACAATGGGTGGATGCCTGTTTGCCTGGCTGCTTTCGATCCAACTTTGGTCCCTTCCCCAAGAGAGAAGAGTGCTACCTAGGGACAAGTGTAGTGCGCAAAAGCGTGAGGGTTGGTCTCTTGCTTACATGGCCTGAGAAGATTCCTAGAGAAACCTGCAGTGGCTCGCAAGCAGGCCCACACACCCACACACCCCTCCTCCTGTACCCGCTCACACCGTCCCCAGTGCGACCTACCCCCACCATGCCACAGCCCTTAAGGGTGGGATTTCTTGAAGATAGGCTTCTCTTGTTCACTGGGATTCTGCCCAGAGAAGAATCCTGAGGGAAGAGAGGAGGCAGAGAACCCTCCTACTGTTGCAGGTTTCCCCAAAGTGACCACATACGTGGCTTGCTCTGCTGTAGATGAGGTGGGTCCTCCTTGGCTGGTTTGTTTCTTTGCCTTGTGTTTTTTGTGTTTGTTTTATTCTGTTGGCAGCAAATGGAGAAAGACAAAGGCAAGGTGGGGGAAGGAAAAAACGTGACCACCATTTGTGAAGTCACAGTGCAATCCAGCGGAACGTGTTTCTGAACATGACAACAGGCTGCAGGGACAAATGCCTTCTGCCAGGCAGCGAGATGAGCGAGGATGTGCGGGCATGAGGGACTCTGCCTAAGCTAGGGTTTCCCCGACTGTCGTTTAGAGCCCTAGAACAAAGCATACCTGCCATTGGGACCCCTTGGAGAAGCAGCTACACTAGAGGCCCTGAGACAGATCAGCCAGGCAGTCCGAAGACCAGTCAGCCCACAGGGTGGAGCTGCCCCAGCAGCCATTTTGAGATGCACATACGGGAAGTCACGGGCCACGCGTGACCAAGAATGGGGCCATTTGGTCTTTTTTGTGGGCAGTTCCAGGATGCCCTTAGCTGGATCCGCGGTGGGGCTAGGAAGCCCTTATCCTCCCGGGAACCAAAGGAGCTTCAGGATGCTGAGTGTGGGGCTACTCATGCCTGGCAGTCTCTGGAGACTGCCATGGGGAAGTCAGACAGGGGAAGCCATGCCGGGCAGCCTGGCCTGTCCTTTCTTAAAGACAGCTGTGGAGCCAGGGCACCATCCTGGGAAAGAGCCCAGGCCAAGGGCCAGCGAGGAGCTCCTCTCTCGTCCCGCTTCAGTCTGGTGGCCACACCTCGTCCTGTATTTTGCACTCCTGGGCTTTCCCCAGCCCTTGTGCCTAGCTGCATCCCATTTCTAGAAACAGTTTCCGCTTGATGGCAGTATGGCTCCACACATGCCGACTGCAACTGTAACTTTGCCTCTCCAATCCGAGGGCCTCCGCCCTCTCCCATGTGAAAAAAGTAAAGTAGAAGGAGGAAAAAAAAAAAAAAAAAGAGAGAGACAGGGAAAAAAGAAAGGAACCAGCCACGTGGTCCCCGGTTGACCATCACACTCAGGGGACCCAAGGACCAAGGGTTAGTAGGCTGCAGACCCTGTGGGAATGCTGTGGAGGCAGCAAGCCTTTGCCCTTCCTTTGGACCTCTCCACGTTTCATGGTTTTCACCGGTGTAGAAAGTAAAAGAGAAAGGAGACATAATCATGGCCACTGGGAAACCGCAGAAGGACTGGGATCATAGGGCTGCCGCCCAAGGACAAGGCACTGGCCACCCAGCTGGCTTACATAAGGTTTTGCTGCAGGAGTGGGGGTCCTCCCAAAGCCTGGAGCAGCAGTTAGAGTTTGCCACCTTGGGATGGCACATGGTCAGAATAAGGGGTTGACAGCTCAACTGACAGCCACAGGGCCTGAGGCAGGAGTCTCCCTCACAGGGGATACTCAGCAACTCACTCAAGTCTGACTCTGCTGAGGCTGTCTTGGCTTTCACACAGGTAGGGGTGGGAGGAAGGTGACTCAGGGAGACTAGGGAAGGCCACCACACACCACAGTTTCCCATGGCATCACACAGGGCCAAGGTTTGGGGGCCCTTTACAAGCGGCTTGATCCAGGATGCTCCAGTTTCACACCTGCTGCTTGAGCCTATGTGATAACAGACTTCCCACATTCATTCTCAGGAGAAGGCCCTAGTTGCCCAATAAATGGCATAATGACCTCACCTGTCTCCCTTTCCCCTTTGCATATTTAGAACCCGTGTGGGAGAGAATGTGGGCAGTCGCGTGCCTGTGGTGATGTGTGTCTGTGTCCAATAATGCTTGGGCCCATACCCTTTTGATTTTGTGAGCTTACTTTGTGTGTGTGTGTGTGTGTTTGGGTGGGTATGTGTAAGCGTGTGTGTTTTTGTCGGGGTGTGCATGTATATCTGTGTGCGTGTGTGTTTGTGATTTTATTTCTTCTTGTGGGAGTCTCTTGTGAGTGCCTGCATGTGTGTCTGTGTATGCCTGACTGTGTGACTGACAGTGGGCAAATGAACAAGTGGCACAGACACCCTGCCTGCATACACTAAAATTCGGATCGATGTGTTCACATGGCTTGATTAGAAAAAAAAGGAGTCAGGAAACAACTTGCCAAGGCTCCTACTGGCTCAGGATTACACACTTAGTGCATCTACAAGGAGAACAGGGAATAACAGCGACACACGAGGTACTGGTGAAGGGTGGGTTCACCATGACATTTCACTTAAAAGTAACATGTGGGCAGCCTTTTGGTGGACCAGAGCGACTAAACTGGTGACCTTCATCTGTGCTCCTTAAAGAATGAATGTGAAGCTTTCTCCAGGCCTAGTTCTGCAGAGGGACATCCCACATCACCAAGGAGCAAAAGAAGAAGCAGTCTCCTAGAACACATGCCCACCCAGATCCGAAAGTGAAAGGAAAAACAGAAGCAGAATCAGAAGCAAAAGCCAAAGCCAAAAAAGAAAAGAGGCAAAGGAGAAGGAAGCGCAGGGGAGGACTAGGAGGCGGAGGAGGAGTAGGAGGAGGAAAAGAAGAAAAGAAAAAGAAGGAGGAGGAGGAGAAGGAAGAGGAAGAAGAACCAGAAGGAGAAGAACAGGAAGTGAGAGGTTCATGCCACTGTAGCTGTCCCGAAGGATCTAGTTTAGGGAGTCCTCAATGCGTGGTGATATATACAACGAGGGGCACGGAGCCACTTGTGACTTCCCGCTTAAAGGACACACAACCAGGAAGCTTCTTGTTAATGGAGTATTTCCTGAGTAAGATCAAAAACTTTGATCCACAAGTAGGCCTGCAGAAGCTGCAGAGAACACAGGTGCTGGCTGAACTTTGCCCTAAGGATGTCATCAGCCCACTGCAAGGGGCTACCAAGCCCCAAGGCTACAAGGCCAAGGCAGGGAAGGACTGCCCAAAAAAGAATAAGATGAAAAACGGGGAGGAATTGGACACCAGGGAAAAGAGGTAATCAGCCACCCATGGCAATATGGAGACAGGGCAGAAAGGGGAGAAAATGCCAATTTCTCCTCACAGGGGTCAGCGGGAGTCCTACTAATTTCCTCAGGAAAAGTAAGCCTGTTTTCCCTAACAGTGTCCCCGCGTGCAGTTGACCCTGCCTTCCAGGCTGCTCCTGACCTCCCCAAACAGAAGTGGAGAAAAAGTAAAGAGAGTGAGGAAGAAAAAAGTGAAATGAGGAAAACTCCAAAAGTACACAAAGAATCAGAGTGAGAAATGAGGTTGAGAGTGAAGTGCAATGCAAAGTGCCTCAGGTGGACAGCTGGCAGCACTGTGAGTGGTCTCTTGTGGTCTCACAGAGGAAGAGTCACCAGCCAGGAGAAATCATCAGCCCCTTAGGCCCGGGTCTGCACTGCCTTGGCACAGAGGCCTTTTGGGCCAGGAGGCTGCCTTGCTCCTTGCGGCCCCCACCCCTACCCCATCCTATTGTTGCCGGTTCCCCCAAAGTGACCACATAGATGGGAAGCCCTGCTGTAGGTGAGATGGGTGCTCCTAGGCCAGTTTCTTTTTTGTTTTTTCCTTCTTGTTTTTTTGTGAATGTGTGTGTTTGTTTTGTTTTTTGGCACCGAAAAAAGAAAGAGAGAAAGGTAGGGGAAGGGAAAAGACAAGACTGCTGTTTGTGAAGCCACATTGCCATCTAGCGGAAGTTGTTTCTGAACAGGACAGGATGCAGGGACACCTGCCTTCTGCCAGGCACAGAGATCAGCGAGGATGTGCCGGGCTTGGTGGACTCTGCCAATGGCAGGATTTGTCCCACTGGGTTCAGAACCCTTGAAGAAAGAGTATCTGCTATTGAGATCCCTTGGAGAAACAGGCACTCTAGTGGCCTGGAGACAGAATAGCCAGGCAGCCCCAAGACCAGTCAGCCCACAGGGTGGAGCTGCCCCGGCAGCCATTTTGAGATGGGCATAAGGGAAGCCACTGGCCTCTGACGGCCAAGACTGGGACCATTTAATCTTTGGGGAGTTCTGGGGTGCCCTTGGATGGGGCCACCCTGGGGCCAGGGGGCCCCTATCCTTCCGGGGAGCAAAGTAGCTTCGGAGTACTGGAGGGGGCCGACTCATGCCTGGCTGTTCCTGGAGACTGCTGGGGAACCCATGGAGGGCTGCCTCTGCCTGCCCTTATTTTCGGAGTTAGCTGTAGAGCCAGAGCGCATTCCTGGGAATGAGCCCAGGCCAAGGGCCACTGAGGAGTTTTTACCTCTCCCAGCTTCACCCTGGGTATCCCACGCTGCCGCCTTTTTCATGCTCCTGGGCTTTTCCCAGCAATTGTGTCCAGCTGCCTCCCGTTTCCAGAAACAGTTTCCGCTTGATGGCAGTATGGCTCAACAAACGCCAATTACAACCATACCTTGCCCCTCCAAGCCGGGGGCCTCCACCCTTTGCCATGTGAAAAAAGGAGAAGGAGAAAAAGGAGGAGAAGAGAAAGGAACCAGCCACCTGGTCCCAAGTTGACTACCAAACTCAGGGGACCCTATAACCAGAGACCAGTAGGCTGGAGACCCTGCGAGAATGCTGTTTAGGCAGCCAGCCTTTGCCCTTCCTTTGGTCCTCTCCAGGTTTCATGGGTCCTGCAGGTGCAGAAAGTAAAAGACAAAGGACACATAATCATGGCCACTGGGAAACCACAGGAGGACTGGGATCATAGGGATGCTGCCCCAGGACAAGGCGCTGGCCACCCAGCTGGCTGACACAAGGATTTGCTGCAGGATCCTCCCAAAGGCTGGAGCTCCAGGTTAAGTTTACTACCTTGGGCTGGCACATGGAGGTCACCAGAATGGGCCAACGGCTCAACAAGCAGCCACAGGGCCTGATGCAGGAATAGCCCTCAGAGGGGACGCTCAACAACTCACCCAAGTCTGACTCTATGCAGGCTGATCTGGCTTTCTTTTTTTTTTTTTGAGACGGAGTCTAGCTCTGTCGCCTAGGCTGGAGTGCAGTGGCCGGATCTCAGCTCACTGCAAGCTCTGCCTCCCGGGTTTACGCCATTCTCCTGTCTCAGCCTCCCGAGTAGCTGGGACTACAGGGGCCCGCCACCTCGCCCGGCTAGTTTTTTGTATTTTTTAGTAGAGACGGGGTTTCACCAGGTTAGCCAGGATGGTCTCGATCTCCTGACCTCGTGATCCACCCGTCTCGGCCTCCCAAAGTGCTGGGATTACAGGCTTGCGCCACTGAGCCCGGCCTCTGATCTGGCTTTCACACAGAGTGGGGTAAATAGAGGGTAGCTTAGGAGGGCTGGGTAAGGCCACCATGCTTCACAGATTCCCATGGCATCACAAAGGGCCCAGGCTCTAAAGGGAACTCTCTCTCCCTCTACCCCGAAGTCAGGTCCCTTTTTAAGTCCTTGACTCAGGAAACTCTATGTCAGGGCCTTTCTGATAACAGACTTCCTGCATTCATTCTCAGGAGAAGGCCCACATTTTCCAATCAATGGCATGATGACCCAGGCCTGGAGCCAGGAATGCTCACAGGTTACCCACTGCCCATTGCATGTCACCAATTGAGAGCCCCTAAGGCAGAGTTTGTGGGTAGTCTCTGATTGGCTTTAATGCGACCCCAGAGCAAATGCCAGAGAAAAGGCAAGTAGGCAAGGCAAAAAAAACTTTATTTACAAACCAATGTGAGGGAGGGGCGAGGTTCACCGGCCTCCCGCGGTGGAGGCCGACGAAGTCGCTCCGGCGTTCTCGGGTGAGGTTCCTAGGTCCGCACAGGAGCAGGGGCCAAGGAAGTTCGCTCCGGCGTTCTCAGGCGAGGTTCCCGGGTCCCGTGCAGGAGGAGGGGCCGAGGAAGTTCGCTCCGGTGTTCTCGGATGAGGTTCCCGGGTCCTGCGTACGAGGAGGGGCCAAGGAAGTTCGCTCCGGGCGTTCTCCGACGAGGTTCCCGGGTCCCGCGTACGAGGAGGGGCCAAGGAAGTTCGCTCNGATGACCCAGGCCTGGAGCCAGGAATGCTCACAGGTTACCCACTGCCCATTGCATGTCACCAATTGAGAGCCCCTAAGGCAGAGTTTGTGGGTAGTCTCTGATTGGCTTTAATGCGACCCCCAGAGCAAATGCCAGAGAAAAGGCAAGTAGGCAAGGCAAAAAAAACTTTATTTACAAACCAATGTGAGGGAGGGGCGAGGTTCACCGGCCTCCCGCGGTGGAGGCCGACGAAGTCGCTCCGGCGTTCTCGGGTGAGGTTCCTAGGTCCGCACAGGAGCAGGGGCCAAGGAAGTTCGCTCCGGCGTTCTCAGGCGAGGTTCCCGGGTCCCGTGCAGGAGGAGGGGCCGAGGAAGTTCGCTCCGGTGTTCTCGGATGAGGTTCCCGGGTCCTGCGTACGAGGAGGGGCCAAGGAAGTTCGCTCCGGGCGTTCTCCGACGAGGTTCCCGGGTCCCGCGTACGAGGAGGGGCCAAGGAAGTTCGCTCAGGCGTTCTCGGACGAGGTTCCCGGGTCCCGCGCATGAGTAGGGGCCAAGGAAGTTAGCTCTGCACGCCCTCCGGGAGCGGCTTTTATGTCCTGGGCCCGGGAGTGGGAGGGCAGTGGGCGGGACATAGGCGGGTCGGGGGCGGGGCGGTAGGCGTGGCTAGGCGGGTTCCGGTTCGTCTCCGTCGGAAGTCGGGTTGCGCCTGCGCAGTCGACCCGTGTCTCTCCCGGCACGGGAAAGTTGACGGTGAAGAACCCGGAACTGCGCCATCTTGCCTCCATTCGTCCAAACAGTCTCCTGCTTGTGGCAGTCTGTGTTTGTATCTGTGTGGGAGAATGCGTCCACCCGCAACCTTGTGCCGTGTAAGGTTTCTTGTGAGTGTGTGTATGTCTATGTGTGTGTGTGTGTCTGCATGTGGGTGTGTCTTTGTGTGCATTTGTTTCTGTGTGTGTATGTGTCTCCGTGTGCATGTGTTTCCATGTGCACATGTGTTTGTGATTATGTTTCTGGTTGTAGGAGTCCCTCGTGAGTGCGTGCATGTGTGGTCTCTGGGAGCCTGCCTGTGTGAGTGAGAGTGGGCAAAAGACATGTGGCAGAGAGAGCCTGCCTGTACACACTGAAATATGATCATTGTGTTCACATGGCTGGACTGAAAGGATATGCAACAGGAACAACTTTACTTGGCTCCTACCTTGCTCAGGATTACACATTTAGATCATCTACAAAGAGAGCAGGGAAGAGCAGTGAGCCATGAGCTACTGTGTTAAGGGCTGCATTCACGATGACATTTCACTTACAAGTAATACATGAGTGGCTTTTTGGAGCACCAGAGTAATTTAAGTGGTGACCTTCATCTCTATTCCTTTAAGAATGAAAGTCAGGCCTTTCTCCAGGTCTAGTGCTGCAAAGAGGCATCTCCCATCACCAGGAGCAGAAGAAGCAGTCTCTATGAAACACTTATCCCTCCAAGAGCTGAAAGTAAAAGGAAAAAAAGAAGAAGACAAAGAAGAAGAAGGAGAAAAAGGAGAAGGAGAAGCAAGGAGAAGGAAAAAGGAAAAGAAAAGGAGAATGAGATGGAAAAATGGAGGAGGAGGAGGAGGAGAGGAGAAGCAAGAGGAAGAGGAAGAAATACTAGAAAGAGAACAAGAACAAGAAGTGGCAGCTTCTTGCCACAGCAGCCGTCCTGAAGCATCTAGTTCAGGGATGCCTCACTTTGTGACGACATACAAAACGAGAGGCAAGGAAACACCAGTGACATTCCAGTGAAAGAAAAAACCACCGAGAAGCTTCTTGTCCGTGGGATCTCTTCTGAGTGGGATCAAGGACTTTGATCCACCAAGTAGGCCTGCAGAAGCTACAGAAGACCAAGGTGCAGGCTGAACCATGCCCTCCAGATGTCATCAGCACACCGTAAGGAGTCACAAGTCCCTAGTCTTCAAGGCTGAGGCAGGGAAGGACTCCAGAAATGGGAGGGGAGATGAAAAGCAGGGAAGAAATGGACACTAGAAAAAAACAGGTAATGAGCTACCTGTGGCAATATGGAGAGAGGGCTGGGGGATGCCGCTTACTCTCCCCAGGGGTTAGCCTAGGTCATTCTGGTATCTTTAGAAAAGTAGGCCTCTTACCCCAAAGGATCTTCCTGCACCCACCCGACCCTGCCTTCCAGGCAGATCCTGACCTCCCCAAACCAGAAGTCCACTAAAAATAAAGAAAGAAGAAAAAGGGAAAAAAGAAAAACTCCAAAAGTACACTAAGAATCAGAGTAAGGCCGGGCGCGGTGGCTCAAGCCTGTAATCCCAGCACTTTGGGAGGCCGAGGTGGGCGGATCACAAGGTCAGGAGATCGAGACCATCCTGGCTAACACGGTGAAACCCCGTCTCTACTAAAAAGTACAAAAAACTAGCCGGGCGAGGTGGCGGGCGCCTGTAGTCCCAGCTACTCGGGAGGCTGAGGCAGGAGAATGGCGTGAACCTGGGAGGCGGAGCTTGCAGTGAGCTGAGATCCGGCCACTGCACTCCAGCTTGGGCGACAGAGCGAGACTCCGTCTCAAAAAAATAATAATAATAATAAAATTAAAACACAAATACGAGAGCATGCCCACCAGCACAGGTGCAGAGTAGGACGACTCCATGGGAAATCAGCACCCAGGAGGTGAACCCAGCGTGAATATGAGAGCAATCTATGTTTCCCTTTCCTTGCTCATGCGAGGAACTCCAGCAGCAGGGCTGGAGGGCACCAGCCAGCGTCCATCCTCCTCTCTGCTTTGACTTTTCAC
>NW_016825270.1:27607-37872 GCF_001698545.2 Rhinopithecus bieti | reverse complement strand
AAAAAAAAAAAAAAAAAAAAAAAAAAAAAAGAATCAGAGTAAGCAATGAGGATGACAGCGAACTGGAATGCAGAGTGTCTCAGGCGGAGAGCTGGCAGCCCAGTTGGCCTCCTATTGCCTCACAGCGGAAGAGCCATCAGCCAGAAGAAAGCATCAGCCCCTTAAGCCCAGGTCTGCACCGTGTCCACACAGAGGCCTGTTGTGCTAGAAGGCTGCCCTGCTCCCCGCTGCCCCAACCCGCAGCCCATTCTGCACACTCCGCCAGCAAATATTGGGAAGCCAGACAGAAAGGGACAGGAAAGATGAACAAGAGTGAAACAGGAAGCTGAAGAACCCGGCCCACTGAGAGTCGGCTAGACAATGGGACGCGGGTGTGAGTGGAGGTGCCTGGTCAGATGCTTGTTAGTGAGTATGGGTGGGGATACATGTATGTGCCTCAGGACGTATGGAAGCACAGATGAAGACAGGAAAAATGTGAGAAGAAATGGGAGTTAAATGTTACAAACGAGGACCTCTGACACTCAGAGTCGCAATGCCACCCCTAAAGATGCAGCCCAGATCTTTCTGCATTCCTTTCTTCTGGCGTTTTCCCTAGGCAAGTCCTGGAGTTGCCCCTGTGGTGTATACTACATATGAGGAAAGGATCTGCATCAGTTGACAAGTGACAGAAAGCAGATGACTCCTGTTTCATGTTAATTTTGCCCTTCTTCCTGGAATGCCCTGAGAGTGCAAGCCCACGCACGAGAATGACGTTCCTCTTGTGAGATCCCTGAGTGTCAGAATCATTACCTGTTGGGTGAATTTTCTGTCCTATGAAGCTCTGCCCATTCCCATTGTGGCCTACACATCCAGCAAGATTAGTAATAAGGAAAAACATAAACATTTGCAATACTCTGAGAACGTTAAGTTCCATGCTGCTCCACAGGCAATGAGTGGCATGGGTAAGACATGCAACCTTTAGAGCAATGCGGACACTGCTTTGCATCCCAACAAGGGCTTTGTGTGAAGTCCCCACACCAGGCTTTCCCATGTCTGCCTGGAGACCCTGAAGGGGCGCCATAATTTGTCCTCTACCGTCTAATTATTTTTCCTGGTGAATATGCGGCAAGCACCAGAGTTTAGTTTGAAGAACCCAGAAAGCTCTGTGTCAAACCAAGGTATAGCCGCCCCATCAACCCCCAAAACACTCCAGGCTCAACCTCCACTTCCACACCCAGCACAGGAACACAGGCAAGGCCCAGGGGAAAGCGGGGAAGCGAGCACAGTCAGTCAGGGGCCTGGCTACCCATGCACTTTGGCAGAATGACTAAGATGCCAGGGCAACTAACTGGTGAACCACCACATTCCAGTGAGCATGCATGCTCAATCAGACATGTCAAGTGGCTCTCTCTAGGAGAGCTGCCTGTAGAAGCCACCCAGCACACCCCTGCCACCCCTGGCCACAGATGAGTGCCCAGGCTCCAGGGAGAGAGGTAGCTGAAGGCCTCAGGCAGAAGTCCATCCTGTTCAGTCCAGCCCCAACAGACGCCTGATCCGACTCCCTTTTGCTGGATGGGTCAACAATGTGCGGACACCTGTTGGACCTGGCTGCTTTCCATCCAAGCTTTGATCCCTTCCCCAGAAGGCGGTGTGCTGCCTAGGGACGAGTGCAGTGGCACAAACAAGCGGCCTGGTCTCCTGCTTAGGAGGCCTGTGCAGATTCATAGAGGAATCTGCAATGGCCTGCACACAGGCCCACACACCCACATACCCACACACCCTGCCCCCTGTACCCGCTTATACTGCCCCAAGTGCAACCTAACCTCACCATGCCACAGCCTTAAAGGTGGGATTTCTTGAGGATAGGCTCCTCTGGTTCACTGGGACCCCTGCCCAGAGAAGAATCCAGAGGGAAGGAGGAAGGCAGAGATCCCTCCTACTGTTATAGGTTTCCCCAAAGTGACCACGTAGGTGGGGAGCCCTGCTGAAGGTGAGGTGGGTGTCCCTTGGCCAGTTTCTTTCTTTATTTCTTTGTTTTTTGTTGTTTATTTTGTTTTGTTGGCAAAAGGAAGAAGGAGAGCAAGGCCCAGTGGGGGAAGGGAAAGAACTGACTGCCATGTCTGGAGCCACAGTGCCATCCAGCAGAAGTTGTTTCTGAACACGAAAGGCTGCAGGAACACTTGCCTTCCGCCAGACTCAGAGATCAGTGAGGATGTGCTTAGACTATGTCTAAGCCTGGGTTTCCCCCACTGGGGTTCTGAGCCCTTGAAGGAAGTGTACCTGGCATTGGGACACCTTGGAGAAGCAACTACTCTAGGGGCCCCGGGACAGAGCAGTCAGGCAGCAACAAGACCAGTCAGCCCAGGGGGCGGAGCTGGCCCGGCAGTCATCTTGAGATGGGCATAAGCAAAGCCACTGGCTGAGACGGGGGCCGTTTAATCTGGTGTCTTTTGTGGGGAGTTCCGGGGTTCCCTTGGCTGGAGCCACTTGTTGGCAAGGGGGCCCCTATCCTTCCAGAGAACAAAGGAGCTTCAGGATGCTGGGGACATGGCAGTACCTGGAGATGGCCAGGGGAACCCATGGAGGGTCGCCCCTGCCTGCCCTTTTTTTTCGGAGAGAGCTGTGGAACCAGGGAGGCATCCTGGGAATGAACACAAGCCAAGGGCCAGCTTCCTCTCTTGAGTTCCTCTCTTGTCTTGCTTCAGCCTGGAGGCCCCATGCTGCCATCTCTTTTGTGCTCCTGGGCTTTCCCCAGCACTTGTGCCCAGCTGCCTCTGGTTTCTAGATACAGTTTCCGCTTGATGGCAGTATGACTCCACAAACGTCAACTAAAACTGTACCCCTGCCCCTCCAACTTGAGGGTCTCTGCCTTTTTCCATGTGAAAAAAAGTAAAGAGGAAGGAGAAACAAAAAAAAAAAGACAGAGGAGTGAAAGGAATCAGTCACCTGGTCCCAGATTGATCACCAAACTCATGGCACCGTGTGACCAAGGACCAGGACAGTAGGCTGGAGATCCTGTGGGAATCTTGTTTAGGGAGCCAGCCTTTGCCCTTCCTTTGGCTCTCTGCAGATTTCATGGCTCCTGCCCATGCAGAAAGTAAACAACAAAAAACATATGATCATCATCACTGGGACACCACATGAGGACTGGGATCATAGGGGCTGCTACCCCAGGACAAGGTGTTGGTCACCCAGCTGGCTTACACAAGGTTCTGCTGCAGGACTGGGGGTCCTACGAAAGCCTCGAGCTCCAGGTAGAGTTTACCACCTTGGGGCTGGCACTTGGAGGTCACCAAAATGGGTGGACTGCTCAACTGGAAACAACAGGGTCTGTAGCAGGAGTATCTCTCAGAGAGGACACTTAGCAACTCACTCAAGTCTGACTCTGCTCAGGTTGTCCTGGGTTTCACACAGATGGAGGTGGGAGGAGGGTGGCTCAGAGGTGCTGGGGAAGGCCACCACACACCACAGATTCTCATGGCATCATACAGTGCCAAGGCTCCCAAGGGAACTCTCTCTGTCTCTAACACAAAATGAGGTTCCTTTTTAAGCAGCTTGACCCAGGATGCTCCAGTTTTACAACGGCTGCTGGATCCTATCTGATAAGAGACTTCCCGCATTCATTCTCAGGAGAAGGCCAGAGTTGTCCATCAACCAATGGCATGATGGCCCAGGCCTGGAGTCAGGAATGCTCCCTGTCTCCCGTTCCCTTTGCACATTTAGAACCTGTGTGGGAGAGATTGTGGGCAGTCTCGTGCCTGTGGTGGTGTGTATGTGTCTGTGTGGGAGAATGCTTGGGCCTACACCCCTGTGCCCCGTGAGGTTTCTTATTTGTGTGTCTAGGGGTGTGTGTGTATGTGTGTGTGTCTGCATGTGTCTCTGTGTGTGGGCGTGTTTGTGATTTCATTTCTGTGGTTACTAGTGAGTGCGTGTATGTGTATCTGTGTCTGTGGTCTGTGGGTGTCTTCCTGTGTGAGAGTGGGTAAACTGGCACATGACAGAGACAGCCTGCCTGTATACACTGATATTCGGATAGCTGTGTTCACATGGCTTGATTGGAAGAAGAGGAGATGGGGGACAACTTGCTGAGGCTCCTCTTGGCCAAGATTACATTATTAGATCATCCTCAAGGAGAACAAGGTAGAAGGACGAACCATGAGGTACTGGTAAGAAGTGCATTCAGAATGACATTTCACTTAGAAGTAACACATGGGTGGCTTTTTGGAGAACCAGAGGGACTGAACAGGTAACCTTCATCTCTGCTCCTTTCAGAACAAAAGTGAAGCTTTCTCCATGCCTAGCACTGGAGAGGGACATCCCCCATTACTAAGGAGCAGCAGAAGAAGCAGTCTCCATAGAACATTTGTCCCACCAAGACCTGAAAGTGAAAGGAAAAAGGAGGAAGAGAAGGAGGAGGAAGAGGAGGAGGAAAGAAGAAAAAAAGAAGGAGAAAGAGGAGGAAAGAAAAGAGAAAGAAAGTGAAAGAAAAGAAAGAAAGAAAGAGAGAAAGAAAAGAAAGGAAAGAAAGAAAGAGAGAGAGAAAGAAAGGAAAGAAAGAAAAAGAGAGGACGAGGAGGAAGAGGAACAAGAACCAGATGGATAACAAGAACAAGAAGTGGCGGCAGCTTCATGCCACCTCAGCTGTCCTGAAGGATAGAGTTCATGGGTGCCTCAATGCGTGGTGACATACATAACAAGTGGCAGAGACAACAGTGACATCCAGGTGAAAGGACACACCATCGAGAAGCTTCTTGTTGATGTGATCCCTTATGAGTCAGATCAAAAGCTTTGATCCACAAATAGGTCTGCAGGGGCTACAGAGGACAAAGAGGCAGGCTAAACCATGCCCTCCGGATGTCGTCTACAAACCTCAAGGGGCCACAAGCCCCTAGTCTACAAGGTCAATGAAGGGTAGGGCCCCAGAAATGGGAGGAGAGAGGAAAAATGGAGAGGAAAAGGACACCAGGGAAAAGAGGTAATCAGCTACCTATGGCACTAGGGAGAGAGGGCAGAAAAGAGAGGGGCACTCCAATTACACCTGGCAGGAGTCAGCTGAGGTCTTTCTAATTTCCTTAGAAAAAGAAGGCGTGTTCTCCCTAAAGATGTTCGCTCACCAACCCGACCCTGCCTTCCAGGTGAATCCTGACCTCCCCACACCAGAAATGGATGAGAAGTAAAGACAGTGAAGAAGGAAAAAGTGAAGGAAGAAAAACTCCAAAAGTATACTAAGAATCAGAGTGAGCAATGAGGATGACAGTGAACTAGAATGCAGAATGTCCCAGATGGACAGGTGGCAACCCGAGTGACCTTCTGTGGCTTCATAGACGAAGAGCCACCAGTCAGGAGAAAGTGTCAGCCCCTTATGCCCAGGTCTGCACCGTATGTGCACAGAGGCCTGTTGGGCCAGAAGGCTGCCCTGCTCCCTGCTGTCCCCACCCCCACCACATCCTGCACCCTCCGCCAGCAAATATTGGGCAGTCAGACAAAAAGGGATGAGGAAGATGAACAAGAGGGAACTGGGAAGCTGAAGAACCCTGCCCTCTGAGAGGTGCCTGCACAACAGGACTTGGATATGAGTGGAGGCGCCTGGGCAGATGTTTGTGAGTGAGTATGAGTAGGGATACATATATGTGCCTGAGGACATTTTGAAGCACAGGTGAAGACAGGAAAAATTTGAGATGTGATGGGAATTAAACGTTAAAAACAGGGACCTCTGACAGAGTCACAATGCCACCCCTAAGGATGCAGTCCAGATCTTCCCGCATTCTTATCTTTCTGCTTTTTCTCTAGGCATGCACCAGTCTGCTTCTTAGGAGGCCTATGCAGATTCATAGAGAAATCTGCAGTGGCTCACACGCAGACCTACACACCCACACACCCAACCTTCTGTACCCACTCACACCTTCCCCAGTGCAACCTCCCCATATCATGCCACAGTCCCAAGGGTGGGATTTCTTGAGGACAGGCTGGTTCGCTGGGACCCCCTGCACAAAGAAGAATCCAGAGGGAAAGAGGAAGGCATAGAGCCCTCCTACTGTTGCAAGTTTCCCCAGAGTGATCATGTAGGTGAGGAGCAGTGCTGAAGATGAGGTGGGTGCTCTTCGGCCAGTTTCTTTTTGTTGTTGTTGTTGTTTGTTTGTTTTTGAGACAGAGTTTCACTCTTATTGCCCAGACTGGAGTGCAATGGTGCAATCTCGGCTCACCACAACCTCAGCCTCCCGGGTTCAAGTGATTCTCCTGCCTCAGCCTCCTCAGTAGTTGGGATTACAGGCATGTGCCACCACACCTGGCTAATTTCGTATTTTTAGTAGAGACAGGGTTTCTCCATGTTGGTCAAGCTGGTCTCGAGCTCTGGACCTCAGGTGATCTGCCCACCTAGGCTTCCCAAACTGCTGGGATTACAGGCGTGAGCCACCGCGCCCAGCCCCAGTTTCTTTGTTTTCTGGTTTTTGTTTTGTTTGGTTGCCAGCAAAAGAGGGAGAGGAAAGCAAGGTGGGGAAGGGAAAGGGGTGACCGTCATTTGTGGAGCCACAGTGACATCCAGCAGAAGGTGTTTCTGAACAGGACTACAGGCTGCAAAGAAACTTGCCTTATTCTAGGCGGACATCAGTGAGGATGTGCCCGACTGGGTAGACTCAGCCCAAGCCAGGGTTCCCCCCACCAGGGTTCAAAGCCCTTGAAGGAAGTGTACCTGCCATTGGGACCCCATGGAGAAGCAGCAACTCTAGAGGTCCCAAGACAGAACAGCCCGGCAGCCTCAAACCAGTCTACCCACTGGGTAGAGACGCCCTGTCTTGTGATAGGCATAAGGGAAGCCACTGGGTACTGATGGTCGAGACTGGGGCTGTTTACTCTGGTCTTCTTTGTGGGGAGTTCCGAAGTGCCCTTGGCTGGGTCCAAGCTGGGGCCAAGAGGTTCTTATTCTTCCTGGGAACAAAGGAACTTCGGGGTGCTGGGGGCGGGGCGACTCATGCTTGGCAGTCCCTGGAGACTGCCAGGGGAGCCCATGGTGGGGTGCCCCTGCCTGCCCTTTCTTTCGGAGAGAGCTGTGGAGCCAAGGCGCCATCCTGGGAATAAGCACAGGCCAAGGGCCAGTCAGGAGTTTCCTGTCTCCTCCTGCTTCAGCCTGTGGACAGCTTGACACCATCTGTTTAGCGCTCCTGGGCTTTCCCCAGCACTGGTGCTCAGCTGCATCCCGTTGCCAGAAACTGTTTCTGCTTGATGGCAGCATGGCCCCACAAACACCAACTATAACTGTAACCCTCCCGAGGGCCTCCACCTTTTTCCGAAGTGGAAAAAAAAAAAAAAAAAAAAAAAAAAAAAAGAAAGGGAAAGAAAAAAGCGGGAAGAAAAAGAAAACAGCCCCAGTCCCAGGTTGACTACAACTCAGAGGTCCAATGACCAAGGCCTGGTAGGCTAGAGACTCTGTGGAGGCTAGAGGGCCCTGTGGGAATCCTGTTTAGGCATCCAGCCTTTGCCCTTCCTTTGGCCCTCTCCAGGTTTCATGGCTGACTAGTGCAGAAAGTAATGACAAAGGAAACATAATCATGGCCACTGGGACACCACAGATGGACTGGGATCATAAGGCTGCCATTCCAGGAGAAAATGCTGGCCACCCAGCTGGCTTACCCGAGGATTTGTCCAAGGACTGGGGGCCTACGTAAGCCTGCAGCTCCGGGTTGAGATTACCACATTGTCCTGGCACATGGAGGTCACCAGAACGGGCTGATGGCTCAATAGGCATCCAGAGGGCCCGAGACAGGAGTATTCCTCAGTGGAGACACTCAGCAACTAACTCAAGTCTGACTCTGCACAGGTTGTCCTGGCTTTCATAGAGGCGGGGGTGGGAAGAGGGTGGCTCAGGGGGCCTATGGAAGGCCACCATGCATCACAGCGTCTCATGGCATCACACAGGGCCAAGGCTCCCAAGAGAACTCTCTCTGCTTCTACCACAAAGTGGGGTCCCTTTTAAAGCAGCTTGACCCAGGATGCTCCATTTTCACACCTGCTGCTTGGGCGTATCTGATAACAGACTTCCACATTCATTCTCAGGAGAAGGCCTGAGTTGCCCAATCAATGGCATGATGACACTGGCCTGAAGCCAGGAATCCTCACCTGTTGCCTGTTGCCAGTCGCTGACTGAGAGCCCATATGGAGAGTTTATGGCCAGTCTCGTGCTTGTGGCCATGTGTGTGCATGTGTGTCTGTGTGGGAGAATGCTGGGGACCACACCCCTGTGCTGGTGTGAACTTGTGTGTGTGTGTGTCTAAGTGTGTGCATGTGTGTCTGCGTGTGTTTGCCTGTGTTTGTGATTACATTTCTGATTGTGAGGTCCCTTATGAATACGTGCATGTGTGTCTGTGCCTGTGGTCTCTGGGTGCCTACCTTTGTGCGTGAGAGTGGGCAAATGGGCAGGTGGCAGAGACAGCCTGCCTGTACATACCGAAATCCAGATCGTTGTGTTCACATGGCTGGACTGGAAAAAAAGGCAACAGGGGACAACTTGCCGAGGCTCCTAGTGGTTCAGGATTTGACATTTAGAGTGTCTATAAGGAGAACAGGGTAGAATGACAAGTCATAAGGTGGTGGCTAAGGAGTGAGTTCATGATGACATTTCATTTAAAATAACACCTGAGCAGCTTTCTGGAGCAGCAGAGGGACTGAACTGGTGACCTTCATCTCTGCTCCCTGAGGAAGAAAAGTGAAGCCTCCCTCCAGGCCTACTGCTAAAAGGGACATCCCCATCACCAAGGAGCAGCAGTCTCCATAGAACACTTTTCCCGCCAAGAGCTGAAAATGAAAGGAAAAAGACAAAAAAGAAAGAAGAAAGAAGGAAGAAGTCGAAGATGAAGATGAAAGAAAGGAAGAAAGAAACAAGGGAGGGGAGGGGAAGGGAAGGAAGGGGAGGGAAGGGAAAAAAGAGGAGGAGGGGGAAGAGGAAGAGGAGGAAGAACCAGAAAGAAAACAAGAAGTGGCTGCTTCATGCCACCACAGCTATCCTGAGGGATCTAGTTCAGGGGCGCCTCAGTGCATGGTGACATACACGAGTGGCAAGGAGACACCAGTGACATTCCAGTTAAAGTACACATCACCAAGAAGCTTCTTGTTGATGGGGTCTCTTCTGAGCGGGATCAAGAGTTCTGATCCATAAGTAGGCCTGCATGAGCTACAGAGGACAAAGGTGCAAGCTGAACCATGCCCTCCAGATGTAATCAGCACACTGCAAGGGTCCACCAAGTCCCTATTCAACAAGGCCAAGGCAGAGAAGGATCCCAGAATTGAGAGGAGAGATGAAAAACAGAAAGGAAACAGACACCAGGGAAAAGAGGTTATCAGACAGCTATGCTCCAGGGAGATAGGGCAGAAAGGAGAGCAGGATGCCAATTACTCCCTGCAGGGGTCAGGCAGAGTCTTACTAATTTCCTTAGGAAAAGTAAGCGTGTTCTCCCTAAGGATGTTCCCATGCCCACCTGACCCTGCCTTCCAGGCGGATCCTGACCTTCACAAACAGAACTGGACTAAAAGTAAAGAAAGTGAAGAAGAAAAAAGTGAGGGGAGAAAAACTCTGAAAGCACACAAAGAATCAGAGTGGGCAATGAGGTTGAGAGTGAACTGGAATGCAGAGTGTCCCAGGTGAACAGCTGGTAGCCCGAGTGGCCTCTTGTGGCCAGACAGAAAGGGACAAAAAAGATGAACAAGAGGGAACCTGGAAGCTGAGGAACCCTGCCCACTCAGTTAGTTAGACGATGGGACCCAGATTTTTCTACATTCCTTTCTTCCCGCCTTTTCCCTAGGAAGGGCTAGAGGTGACCCTGTGGTGGATACTACATACGAAGAAAGGATCCACATTAATTAAAAAGTGACAGAAAGGCGGGTGACTCCTGTTCCATGGTAATGTCGCCCTTCTTCCTGGAATGTCCTGAGAGCGCAAACCCACACATGAGATTGATGTTTGTGAGAGTAGGTCACACACCTGAGTGTGGGAATCATTACCCACAGGATGAATTTTCTGTCCTATGAAGCTCTGCCCATTCCCAGTGTGGCTTACACATTCAGGAAGACTTATAACAAACAAAGACTGAAGACACTTGAAATATTCTGAGAGCCGGGCGGAGCAAGATGGCCAAATAGGAAGAGCTCCAGTCTCCAACTCCCAGTGCGAGCGACACAGAAGACCGGTGATTTCTGCATCTTCAACTGAGGTACTGGGGTCATCTCACTAGGGAGTGCCGGACAATCGGTGCTGGTCAGTTGCTGCAGCCTGACCAGCGAGAGCTGAAGCAGGG
>NW_016825270.1:20550-25510 GCF_001698545.2 Rhinopithecus bieti | reverse complement strand
AAAAAAAAAAAAAAAAAGAAATATTCTGAGAGCAGTGTGTTCCATGTTGATCTCCAGGTACCAAGCGGTATGGGCAGGACACGCAACGTTTAGAGCAACGGAGTCATGGCTTTGCATCCCAATATGGTCTCTGTATGAAGGCCCTGCACTAGACTTTTGCATGTCTACCTGGAGACGCTAAAGGGGCGGAATAATTTGTCCTCCAGCATCTCATTCTTTATCTGGGCTGAATATCCGGCAAGCACCAGAGTTTGGCTTGAGGAGCCCAGAGATCTCTGTATCAAATCAAGGCACAGCTGCCCCACCACCCTCAAAGACACTCTAGCCTCAACCTCCACTTCCACACCCACCATGGGAACAAAGAGGGGCCCAGGAGAAACCGAATGTGGCCAGTGGCCTGGCTCCCCATGCACTTCCGCAGAATGACCAAGATGCTGAGGGAACTAACTGGTGAGCCGTCACGTTCCAGTGAGCCTGCATGCTCCATCATCAAATATGCCAAGTGGGTCTCTCTAGGAGATCCACCTGTGGAACCCATCCGGAATATCCCACCCATTCCTGGGCACATATGAGTGCCTGGGTTCCAGTCAGAAAGGTAGCCGAATGCCTCGGACAATAGTGTGTCTCGTCCTGTCCTGCCCCATCCCGACAGATGCCTTTCCCGACCCTGTTCTGCTGGATGGGTCAACAATGTGCAGATGCCTGTTGGACCTGGCTGCCTTTCTTTTTTTCTTTCTTTTTTTTTAATTTTTTTTTTCAAGACAGAGTCTCACTCTGTCACACAGGCTGGAGTGCAGTGGCACAATCTCAGCTCCCTGCAACCTCTGTCTCCTGAACCAATTCTCTTGCCTTAGCCTCCCAAGGTAGCTGAGATTACAGGCATGTGCCACCACACCTGGCTAATTTTTGTAATTTTAGTAGAGATAGGGTTTCCCCATAGGAGGGAAATGGTTGGATCATGTGCTAATTCTGTGATAACTCTTTAAGGAACCATCAAACTCTCCCATTGCATCTACACCATTTTACATTCCCACCAGTAATGTATCAGAACTCCACTTTCTCCATATCCTCACCATCACTCATCTCTTATTATTTTTAATTATAGTCATCTTAGTGGGTTTGTGGGGTTTGCATTTAAATTTGCGTTTCCCTAATGATTAATGATGTCCAGAATGTTTTCATGTTTTTGTCAGTCATTGTTATGCTTTTTTTTTCTTTTTTTTTTTTTTTAACAGAGTTTCACTCTTGTCACCCAGGCTGGAGTGCAGTGGTGCAATCTCGGCTCATTGCAACCTCCGCCTCCGGGGTTCAAGTGATTCTCCTGTCTCAGCCTCCCAAGTAGCTGGGATTACAAATGCTTGCCATCATGCCCGGCTAGTTTTTGTATTTTTAGTAGAGACGTGGTTTCACCATGTTGGCCAGGCTGGTCTTGAACTCCTGACCTCAGGTGATTCACCCATCTCAACCTCCCAAAGTGCTGGGATTACAGGCGTGAGCCAATGTGCCTGGCCTGTTATGCATTCTTTAGAAAAATATTTCTTCATGTTATCTAACCTTAATTGGATTTTTTACCTTTTTGTTTTTGAATTGCATGTCAGATATGGACCCTTATCATATATATAATTTGCATGCATTTCATCCCAGTTCTCTATGTTTTCACTTTCTTGATAATATCATTTGGTACACAAAAGTTAATTTGATGAAGTCAAGTTTATCTATATTTTTATTTTGTTGCTTGTGTTTTGGGGGTAATATTCAAACATCATTGTAAATATTTACATTTTGATTTATTTAAGCTTTATGGTTCTAGGTCTTGTAATTAGGCCATTAATCCACTCTGAATTGATTTTTTCATAGCGTGAAGTAAAGGTCTACTTTCATTCTCTTGCATGTGAATATCCAGTTTCCTCAATACTATCTGTTCAAGAGACTGTCCTTTACCTATTGAGTATTCTTGATACCCTCGTTAAAGATAATCTGACCACATATGGGCAAGGGTTTATTTCTACACTCTCTATTCCATTCCATTGTCTATTTGTCTGTTTTTATAACAGTACCACACTGTTTTGATAATTGTAGCTTTGTAATGTGTTTTGAAATCAGGAAATGTGAGTCCTCCATTTTTGTTCTTCTTTTCCAAAATTGTTCTGGCAACTGTGAGTCTTTTGAGGTTCCATATGTGTTTTAGGATAAATTTTCCTATTTCTGCATAAAAAGTGCCATTGGGATTTTGACAGGGATTGTGTTGAATCTACATATTGCTTTGCATAGTGTGGACTTCTTAATAGTATTGTCTTCCAATCCATGTACACAAACTTTCTTTGCATTTATTTGTATCTTTCCTTTCTTTCAGCAATGTTTTGTAGTTTTCACTGTACAAATCTTTTGCCTTCTTGGTTAAGTTTATTTCTAAGTATTTTATTCTATTTGATGTTACTGTAAATGGAATTATTTTCTTAATTCCCTTTTTCAGATTGTTAGTGTACACAAATGCAAGTGATTTTTGCATGTTGATTTTGTACACTGTAACTGCACAGAATTCATTTATTAACTACAGTGTATTTTTTGGTTGTTTTTGGTATTTTATACATATAGGATCATGTTATCATAGACTTTCTGATTTTTATGATTCAAGAGTTGTTGGTCGGGTACAGTGGCTCATGCCTGTAATCCTAGCCTTTTGGGAGGCCGAGGCGGGTGGATCACTTGAGGTCAGGAGCTCGAAACCAGCTTGGCTATCATGGTGAAACCCCATCTCTACTAAAATACAAGAAATTATCTGGGCATAGTGCTGCGCACCTGTAATCCCAGCTACTCGGAGGCTGAGGCAGGAGAATCGCTTGAACATAGGAGGTGGAGGTTGCAGTGAGCTGAGATCGTGCCACTGCACTCCAGCCTGGGCAACAGAGCGAGACTCCATCTCAAAAAAATATAATCATAATAAATAAATATATATATATAAATAAAATGAAATAAAAATAAGAAGAGTTGTTGAAGCCTTGCCTTCCTCTTGGAGCATCCCCTCAAGAGCTGTTTCCATATCTCTTTTCTCACAGATACCATTAGGGTGCCGCAGAGTTCTAAGGTACTGATAAGGCTTCAAATAAAAACCTATCTGACGAAAGAGTACCATCTTGTGAAGTGCAAATCAAAACCACAATAAAAAAAAATCTCACACCAATCAGCATGGCTACTATAAAAAGTCAAAAAACGCGGTGGCTCACACCTGCAATCCCAGCACTTGGGGAGGCCGAGGCCAGGCGGAGGGATCACGAGGTCAGGAAATCGAGACCATTTTGGCTAACACGGTGAAACCCCGTCTCTACTAAAAATACAGAAAATTAGCCGGGCGTGGTGGTGGGCGCCTGTAGTCCCAGCTACTCAGTAGGCTGAGGCAGGAGAATGGCGTGAACCTGGGAGGCGGAGCTTGCAGTGAGCCGCACTCCAGCCTGGGTGAAAGAGCAAGACTCCGTCGAAAAAAAAAAAAAAAAAAAAGTCAAAAAACAATAGCTACTGTTGAGGCTGTGGAGGAATGGGAACACGCATATATTGGGGGTGTGAATGTAAATCAGTTCAGCCACTGTGGAAAGCGGTTTAGATTTCTCAAAGAAATTTTTAAAACAGATCTACCAATTGATCCAGCAATCCCACTACTGTATACATAACTGACGATAAATAGATCATTATACCAAAAGACACAAGCTTTTGTGTTCAGTCGTATGTTCACTACTGTACTATTCACAATAGCAAAGACATTAGTGGTAGACCAGATAAAGAAAATGTGTTTCATGTACACCATGGAATACTATGCAGCCACAGAAAACAATGAAATCATGTCCTTTGCAGCAATATGGATGCAGCTGGAGTACATAATCCTAAATGAATTAATGCAGAAACAGAAAATCTAATACTACACGTTCTCACTTACAAGTGGGATCTAAACATTGAACACATATGGACATAAACACGGGAGCAATAAACACTGCAGATTACTAGAGGCAGGAGGGAGTGGATGTCAGTGCAATATATCCATGAAATAAACCTGTGTATGTAGCCCCTACAAGTAAAATAATAGTTAAAATTTTAAAAAGAGTACATATTCTGTGATTCCATTTATATAAAGTTCAAGAATATGCGAAACCAATCAATGGTGACAGATGTGAGAATAGTGGTTACTTTTTGTGGATGTTAACTTGAAAAGGACACAAATGTGCTTTCTAGGGTATTGGAAGTGTTCTATATTTTGATCTAGGTGTTGATTACACTAGTATGTACGTATATGTACAAATTCATTGAGCTATGTGCTTAAGATTTATGTACTTTACTATGACTTATACCACAATAAAAGCAAAACCTAAAACAAATGAAGTAACTTCTGTTGTGCGTTGTAATTCTTTTTAAAATTCCTAACCAACCAGATGGAAAGGTACCACACTGAGAATTCAATGTACATTCACCAAGTCATTGTTTGACATGTGCAATAGTAGACGAATACCAGGCACAGAAATAGTAAAGAGGAAGCAATTATTTTTAGAGGCTGAAGACATAGGATGAGGAAAAAAATTATTGAGGCTATAACAAATGAGCAGGAATTTGAAGAATGAAGTTCACTAGGTAAACAAGGGTGTAAAGGTGTTAGAGGGAGTCAAATGTGCAAAGAAATCTGCATGAAATAACAGTATGTTCAAGAAAACCCCAGTGCCGCATAAAATAAAAATAAAAAATAAAAAAATAAAAAAAAAAAGAGTTGTGTGAGTTTGGGATGAGGTGTAGGAATTGGTGGCAACAGATATGGCTTGAGTAAGAGGTATGCCATAGAGAATCTTTTAGGTCATGCTAAGACTTTAGACGTTATCATAGAAAGCAAGAAATCATTAAAAGATTTTCATCAAAAGAAAAAAACTATTGCCCGGGCAGGGTGCCACAAGCCTGTAATCCCAGCACTTTGGGAGGCCGAGAC
>NW_016825270.1:11205-17716 GCF_001698545.2 Rhinopithecus bieti | reverse complement strand
AGAAAATCAAACGCCGCATGTTCTCACTCATAATGATTATCTTAAATGTCTTTCACAAACTTTCCAATCACCCTCTCAGGAATATACTACCTCCACTGAGTACCAATATCCTAGTCTTATCCAAAGAATAAAACAAGTCCTTCTCTTGGCACTGCACCCTCTCTAACAACCAGGCCTATTTCTTTTCTTTCTCAGTAACTTTGAATTCTCTTCTGTCCTATATCTTCAATTGCTACCCCTTTTCTTGTCACTTTAAGTCAACAAAAACTGTGCAAGGTCCTACCATTATTTTTTAATACTCACTTGGCTCTTAATCTTCTCACAGTTATCATTTAATTTTAAATATTGTCAGATTTTTATCCTCCATTCTCATCCCATCTTGTATGCCAGCTACCCTCAATTTGGCACTTCCTAGTAACTCTTCAACCCACAGTAATCTGGCCTCTGCTCTCACAATACAGAAACCGTTAATGCTAAATTCACCAATAAACTTAATTTACCAATTAATAAGTATTTTTCAGTATTGAACGCTCTAATGTATATAATGCTGCTGTTCACTACATTTTCTTAATTGGCATCAAACTTTTCAGGTTTTCCCCTCATCCTATTACTCCTTTATCTGTTCATCTTTCTCTAGACAATCCTTAAATGTTAGTGGTCCCCAGAATTTCCTTCTCAATCCATAACTTTTCTCTCTATATATCTTCTTCTAGATTATTTAATTTACTCTCCTGGTTTCATCTATCACCTTTATGCTGACAGTTTTCTAAATATATTTATACGGACAACACTTCTCCTGCAATGTCAGATCTTTACCTGCTTGCCAGGAACCTCCAACTAGGTATCTTACCGAAAATGTTGAAAACCTGCTCCTTCTCTTGTGTTCTATAACTCAGTTAGTGATTTCATGTAATACTCGAGCCACATACTTGAGAACTACCCTCTATTATTCTGTTTCCCTTGACATCTCATCTGTGATTGTCTTTTGATGTGTCAATTTGGCTAGGCTAGAGTCCCCAGTTATCAATTTAACTAGGTTTTGCTGTGAAGTTATTTTGTAGGTGTGATTACTGTCTATGATCAGTTAGCTTTAAATAAAGGAGATGATCCTAAATAATTTGGGTAGACCTGATTCAATCAGCTGATAGATCTTAAGACCAGAGCTAAGGCTTCCCTGAATAAATTTAACCTGCGGACATCAGCTTCAGCCCATATCCAAGAGTTCCAGTTCGTCCTTCCTGAAAGCCCACTCCACAGATTTCAGGCTCTCCTACACAGCCCCCACAAGCCAATTCTTTACAATACATTTCTTAATATATATCTCCCACTGGTTCTATTTCTCTGGTTGAACCCTGATTGATATACCATGTAATCAATAATATTTCATAAAACTTTCTCAAATCCACTGATCTGTGCTCCATCCCAACTACCATTGGCTGAGTTCAAGCCTTCATCACTTTTTGTCAGGATTTTCATACAAGCATCTTAAATGATCTTCTTACCCCAATCTTGTTCTACTATACTATCCTCCACATGGCCACTAGTATGACCTATATAAAATATAAATGTGAACACAGCACTCTTTCAAGATCGTCAGTCACTTCCCACTTCCTGCAGATCTATTTTGAGCCTTTGTAGCGCACAAAGTCTTCATGTTTATGCTTCAGCTTGCTGATCTAGCTCCATCTCTCCACTCCAGGAAAACTACCTACCATACATCTCCACCTCCTCCAAAAACCAGCCTACCTCGAACTCTGTAACTTAGGTCATTATTTTCTCACTGCTTGAAGTTCTTTACCCATCTGCAATCATCCATCCTTACTTAATAACTTATTTCATTTCAAAGACTGAGCTTAGATACTGATTAATACAGGAGGCCATTCCTGGTTTCTCTAGTCTTGCTCATATGCCTTCTTGTATTCTCTTACAGAACTCTGTGCCAATCTCTATCTACAGAACTTACCCAACCAGTTTGTGAACTCCTTGATGAGTTACATGCTGTATTTTTGTAACCCTCGCACATAAAACAATTCCTGGAATTTAATACATGCTCAATTTAATAGGCATTCTTTAATATTTGTGTTGGTTGAATAAAAAAATGGATGAATCATACACTGGGTGTCAGGTTATGGCTTGTTGCTGTGATAAAATCTGTGGTAGGCAAAGTGATGGCCACCCAAAGATGTCCACACTGCAATTCCAAGAATCCATGACTATGTTATTTTACAAGGCAAAAGGAACTTTACTGATGTGATTAAGTTAAGGATCTTGAGATGGGGGAGAATATTCTGAATTATTTGGATGGGCATACTCTAATTGCATGTATCTTTAAAAGCAGAGAACCTTTCCCCAGCTAAGTCAGTGAAAGATGTAATGACAAAAGAAAATGGAGAAATTCTAAGTATGAGAGGGACTCAATTTGCCATGGTTGGCTTTGAAGATGGAGAAAAGAGATGACAATCTAAGGAATTCAGGTGGCCTCTGGAAGCTAGGAACAGCTCTTAGCTCACAGCCAGCAAGAAAGGTATCTCAGATCTACAGATCTACAGTGGCAAAGAACTGAGATCTATGGATCTCAGATCTACAGTGGCAAGGAACCGAATTCTGCCAATAACCAAATGAGCAGGACACAGATTCCCTCCTAGAGCCTCTAGAAGAGAATGCAGCCAGCCAACAGCTTGACTTCTCATCAGGTCTGATGAGACCCATAGCAGGCTTTTGGCCTCCAGAACTATAATAAATATGCTGTTTTAGATTTCTAAATTTGTCATCATTTTGTTATGGTAGAAATATAAAACTATTACAGAATCCATGCAACAAAATCTGGCTTATTTTCCCAAAGAGACAAAAGACCTAGATGCTATGATAACATGTCAGGAGGTAAGAATAACAGGAGAGGAACTTGATCATATCACATTTGCCTCTTAAAAATGATCAATATAGAGTAGTATGAGAAAGTCTTCATACAATGAGAGGGGGAAAAGTGACCAAGTCATAGGAAAAAGTACTTAAGGAGACTGCACATGAAGCTACTGAAAAAAAAAACTTTATTTCCTATTGAGTTGATTGTGAAAGTTTGTGAACATACAGACAGACAACCAGCTGGACTAAGTAAATGCTCTGAGGTAGGAAAATGTGATGGCAGAATAGATATACAAACTCCTCTTAAGGCTCAGCATTTCTGTACACAGGTAACCTAGACAGGGAATATGGTGCAAATTATAAACCATAATTTGACCTGTGTCCAGAAAAGTAACTTTTTTAATGGGCAAGTAAAAAATACCCACCTAGCTATCTGTAAAATCCCCAAAAGTATCTATGCTCTTGGGATAAACTGGCATTTTGTGCCTAAGAAGGACAGAACATCACCCATGTAGTCTTCTTGCTAAAAATGCTTAAACTAATCATAGGAAAACAATCAGACACATTTCATACTGTAAGGCATATAGAGGAAAACTACCTGGACTCATCAACAATGCCAATGTCACAAAAAAAAAGGACAAGAAAAAAAGGGAGGGTGCTATTCTAGATTTAAAAGACTAAAAGGAACATGACAACTAAATACAATGCATGACCCTTGACTGGATCCTGGACCAAAACAAATAAAAAGCTATAAAGGATATTGTTAGGGAAATCGTGGGAATTTGATATGGATGGTATATTAGATAATAGTATTGTATTAGTGTTAAGTTTCTCTGGGTGTAATAGTAATTTAATTGTTCTTAAGAGATATATGATTTAGTGTTTAGGGTTGAAGTGTCATGATATCTGCAAGCTACTTCCCAATGGCTCAGCAAAAAAATGCGTGTATGTATGTATACATATATGTATATAGTATTTAGAAAGAGAGACAGGCCATATGTAGCCAAATTGATGCACTGATGAATCTAAAGTAGTCCCCCCTCATCCACGGTTTCATTTACCCATGATTAACTGCAGTCTGAAAACATTAAATGGAAAATCCCATAAATAAACAATTCATAAGTTTTAAATTTCACACCGTTGTGAGTAGTGTGATGAAATCTCATGTTTGCTCCAGACGTGAATCATCCCTTTGACCAGCATATCAACGCTGTATTCCTTACCCACCCTTCATTCACTTGCTAGCCATCTTGGTTATCCAATAAACTGTTGCAGTATCACAGTGCTTATGTTCAAGTAATCATTATTTCACTTAATAGCAACCCCAAAGTGTAAGAATGATAATGCTGGCAGTTCACATATGCTAAAGAGAAGCTGTAAAGTGTTTCCTTTAAGTGAAAAGGAGAAAGTTTTCAACTTAATAAGGGAAGAAAAAAAATCATATGTTGAAGTTGCTAAGACCTATGGTAAGAATGAGTCTTCTATCCATGAAACTGTGAATATTGTAATAATTGTTCTATTTTATTATTGTTGTTGTTAATCTTGTATTGTACCTAACTTATAAATTTAACTTTATCATACATATGCATGCATAGGAAAAAAACATAGTGTATATAGGATTAATTATTCTCCATGTCATCAGGCATCCACTGGGGATTTTGGAAAGTATCCGCCTTGGATAAGAATGGCACTACAATATATGAAAGATATCTTTTGACTTTTCTGTAGAGCTTAAATTCTATACAATAAAAAATTAGTAAAGAAAGATAATGCTTGGATATATAAAGTTTATCCTTAATACTAATTATAAATTCTATCGGTAAATTCAGAAACAAAAAAATTAATGCATTGATTTTTTTGGCAGAACATTTTGTAAAAGATAAAAGAAAGAAAAAAAAATGAGTAAGTAAAAGAATGGAAAAAGAAATACCACCAAAAAAGGAAAGGTGGAGTAGCTATGTTAATAGCAAGGAAACATTGGACAGGTCTTCCAAACAGAAAATCAACAAAGAAACATCGGACTTAATCTGTACTATAGACCAAATGAACCTAACAAATATTTACAGAACATTTCATCCAATGGCTGCAGAATATGCATTCTTTTCCTCAGCACATGGATCATTCTCTAAAGCCACTATGTTAGGTCACATGACCATATGTTAGGTCACGATACAAGTCTTAAAACATTCAAAAAAATGGAAATAATATCAGGCATCTCTGATCACAATGGAATAAAAATAGAAATCAATAACAAGAATTTTGGAAACTATACAAATACCTGGAAATTAAACAATATGTTCCTGAATAAGCAGTGGGTCAATGAAGAAACCAAGAAGAAAATTGAAAAATTTATTGAAACTAATGATAATGGAAACACAACATACAAACATCTATAGGATACAGCAAAAGCAGGGAAGTTTATAGCTATAAAGAGGGAATTTTATAGCTATAAAGTTTAGTTATATATAAGTTTAGTTATTTAGTGCCTAAATTAAAAAAAGGTAAAACTTAAAATAAAGAACCCAACAATGAATCTTAAAGAACTAGAAAAGCAAGAGCCAACTGAAATCAAAATTAGAGGAAGAAAAGAAATAATAAACACCAGAGCAGAAATAAATGAAATTGAAATGAAGAAAACAATACAAAATAAAATAAGTAAATGAAATAAAAAGTTGGTGTTTTGAAATGTTAAACAAAATTGACAAACCTTTAGCCAGACTAAGAAAAAAAGAGGGAAGATCCAAATAAATAAAACCAGAGATGAAAAGGAGAGATTACAACTGATACTGCAGAAATTCAAAGGATCATTAATGGCAACTATGAGCAACTATATGCCAATAAAGTGGAAAATCTAGACTAAATAGAGAAACTCCTCTACACATATGACATATCAAGACTGAACCATGAAGATAATCCAAAACCTGAGAAGACAAATAACAAGTAACAAGATTAAAGCTGTAATAAAAAGTCTCCCAGTAAAGAAAAGCCTGGGACCTGTTGGCTTCACTGCTGAATTCTACCAAATATTTAAAGAAGAACTAATACCAATCCTACTCACACTATTCTGAAAAATACAGGAGGAAGGGATACTTCCAAACTAATTCCACGAGGCCTGATACCAAAATCAGACAAAAGCAAATAAAAAAATACAGGCCACTATCTCTGATAAATATTGATGCAAAAATCTTCAACAAACTGCTAGCAAATCAAATTCAACAACACATTAAAAACATTAGTCATCATGACCAAGTGGGATTTATCCCTGGGATGGAAGGATGGTTCAACAATGGTGATATATAGTATCAACAGAATGGAGGACAAAAACCATATGATCATTTCACTTGATGCCGAAAAAGCATTAGATAAAGTGCAACATGCCATCATGATAAAAACCTTAAAAAATGGGTATAGAGGGAACATACCTCAACATAATAAAACCCATATATAACAGACCCACAGCTAGTATCATACCAAATGGGGAAAAACTGAAAGTCTTTCCTCTAAGATCTGAAACATGACAAGGATGCCCATTGTTACCATTGTTATTCAACATAGTACTGCAAGTCCTAGTTAGAGCAATCAGACAAGAAAAAGAAATTAAGGACATCCACAGCTGGAAACCATCATTCTTAGCAAACTATCACAAGAA
>NW_016825270.1:0-7455 GCF_001698545.2 Rhinopithecus bieti | reverse complement strand
CTGGAGGACATTGGTGGGACCTCAGAAACAAAGTCTCTCTCTGACCTTCTCCTGGCCTTTTTTCTCCTGCTCCCTTTTCTCCCCCAGGGCAGGCCATGGAAACTAGAATTCCTCTTCTCCAAGACGGGTCATAGAAACTAGAAATATTACTCTCCCCCTCCCCCACCTTTCTGTGTAGGAGTTGGCCATAAAGAAATTCTCTGACCTATCTAGTTTGACTGTGGGTCATAAGACCCCCATTTCAGAAAGAGTCCTGCCCCATACCCAGGAGGAAGGAATGCTGCACAAAGAAGCCAAGAAGAATCTGAACAGGCAAGCCTTGCTGGGTTTCTCCACCAAGACTATTGGTATTAGATCATACCCTTTAGTCCAGTCACATTTCTACATGGCTGTTCATGCTTCATTAGTGCCTATCGAATGAAGTCTTCATAAAAAGCACAAGAGGACAAAGTACAACTGAATTTGTGGAGGATTGTAGAAAGGTGAAAAATAACTCATCCACATGCCAGGAGGGTGGCACACCCCAACTCCACAGGAATGGAAGCTCCTGTACTCAGTACCCTTCCAGACCTCACTCTATGTATCTCTTCATCTGGCTGTTTATATGTAGTCTTTAAAATATCCTTTATGAATAAAGGGGTAAATGTAAGTAAGTGTTTCCCTGAGTTCTGTGTGTTTTTCTAGCAAATTATTTGAGCCTAAAGAGAGGGGCTGCGCGAAACCTAATTGAAGCAGGTCAGTTAAAAGTTCCAGAGGCCCAGATTTGAAACTGATGTCTAAAGTTGAGGCAGTCTCGTGGGACTAAGCCCTCAGTCTGTGGGATCTGATACTTTCTGCAGGGAGATAGCTTCAGAACTGAAGTGGATTAGAGAACACTCAGCTGGTATGCACTGCAGAATTGTTTACTTGCTTGTTGGTGAGAAGAAATCCCAATACATTTGGTCACAAGTTTTCTGTGTTGGTTGTTGTGGTACAAGAGCCAAAGAAAAACTGTTTTTTTTCCACACAATCAGCGTCAGAAGTGGGGTTGTGAGAATATAATGACAGAAGCTGAGTTTGTTTCTCTACACACATAAAAGACAAAGAAAGGTCAAGGAATTATTCCGTATTAAAAACTGGAGAGACATGACAAGTAAATGTAATGCATCATCTTGGATTAGCACTTTGACCAAGGAAAGAAAATAACCATAAAAGACATTATTGGGACAACTGATAACATTGGACTATGGCGTAGATTATAATATTGAAACAATGTCAAATTTCTTGATTGTGACACATTTACTGAGGATGTATAAGAGGAAATCATCACTCTGAGGAAATACATACTGACATATTAAGAGGTAAAGGAGAATGGTATTTGCAAATTACTATCAAATAGGAGAAGGAGAAGGAGAGGAAGAGAAAAACAGAATGATAAGGCAAACGTGATAAAATGTTAATTGGTGAATTTGGGTAAAGGGCACTTTGGGAGTTCTTTGTAATATTCCCAGTTTTCAAGTGTGAAATTAAATAAAATAAAATTTTAAAACACAAATATAAAATTCAACAATAACTACATCAATATCAATAACCACACTTTTTCTATGTATTTAATGAAATAAAATGTTTTCTATTGCCAAATTCTGTTGGGATGAGCAGCCAATGTATAATTTTGTATCTTGTTATAAGAAGGATTAAAAAAAATTAAAGCAGGTCAAAATGGCTGGCAAGCAGGCCATTTCAGCATCAGGCAAGTGGCTGGATCATATTCAAAAATGGTATTACAATGCTGCAGGATTCAATAACCTGAGGTTAATGTGAGATGATACAATATATGACGATGAAGACGTAAAACAAGCCATAAGAAGGCTTCCTGAGAACCTTTATAATGACAGGATGTTTCACATTAAGAGGGCACTGGACCTGACCATGAAGCATCAGATCTTGCCTAAAGAGCAGTGGACCAAATATGAAGAGGAAAATGTCTACCTTGAACTGTATCTGAAAGAGGTTATTCGGGAAAGAAAAGAAAGAGAAGAATGGGCAAAGAAGTAATCAAGTAGTTGAAGTCTGTGGATGCAGCTGTTATGAAGATGGTTAAACCTGAAACAAACAATGTTAAGAATTATTTGGTCTGTAGATGTTTTACTTTAAATAAATGTCTATTGTAATGGCTGGAGTTTTTGAATTCCAAACCTTATACTGAATAACTACTGAATCCATTTACTGTTAAATATTTTTTCCAAACTTTCAAGATATTTTCAGTCGTGTTTAAGTGCTTTCTGGGGCTCAGAGGCCACTTTATCAGTTTTCCTCACTGGTTAGATAGCCTATCAGTTTATGGAAGGATATAACTTCCGTAAGTTACATCCTTATGGAAGCTACTAAATAAAAGAAGGGGGTATGCATCCCCTAGTTTGCCAGGATTCAGAAACAGCCTCTTCACTGCTATCTGAATAGATTTGATTTTGCATCCTATCATTTAAAAAGAAATTATGTATGCACCCCAACATAGGTATACTTAAGTAATATATATACTCCTGTGCTAACATGTAGACTAGGAAACAAAAAGTAGACACTAGAAAAATAGAAGTACAAAGACAAATCATACTTGTCCCCATATCCCGGTGACTTTTCCACTTTGGAAATGATTGTTATAAAGTTTAAGGGTTGGATACTAATCAGTTAAATGTTTTAAGATTGTAAGGTAATTTTTAAAAATATAAATTAGAATCATTGGCCAGGTGCGGTGGCTCATGCCTGTGGTCCCAGTGCAGTAGGAGGCTGAGGCGGGTGGATCTCCTGAGGTCAGGAATTCGAGACCACCCTGGCCAACATGGTGAAACCCCATCTCTACGAGGGATGTGGAAAATTGGCAGGGTGTGGTGGTGGGCGCCTGTGGTCCCAGCTGCTCGGGAGGCTGGGACAGGAGAACTGCTTGACCCCGGGGGGTGGAAGTTGCAGTGGGCCTAGATCACACCACTGCACTTCAGCCTGAGCGACAGTGGCTCCATCTCAAAAAAAAAGAAAAAATTATAATTATTCAATATTGTCATCATTTCCACTCCTAAATTCTGAAATGCTTTCTCTGGTGGAGCTGAGAGTCTGGAGCCACAGCTAGTAGAGAAGGAAGAGTAGGACCTGCAGCCTCCCTAGTTTTCCAGGACAAGTCATTGCTGTGTGCAGCAGGAATGCCTTACACCTCAAATAACAAAACGGTGTGAAAAACAAATTTGAGTTACATTTAAAATTTGTAAAGCAATGAGAAATGTGTGTATCATAAAGAGCATCTTTAAATTTTTGCTAAAATATTAAGCCTCTTAAGTTCCCTAAGAATCCCACCCCCACTTTTTTTTTGCTAGTCAGATTATTTTTCTAAACCTATCTTGAAATCATGTCAGTTTTCTTCTGTCTGGTTCAAGACGACTAGATCATTTGATAATGGTTTTGCTCAGGTCACACTGTGACAAGGTTTTAGTATAGTCCTACTTTGCAGAAGGAGGCAGAGAAGATGGACTGTCTAGAATCCCCTTTAAAAGTATTTGTCTTTTCAGAAAATTTTCCTGAGTAGATCTCTCCAAAGGTTCTTTTAATTGTGATTTCAAGATCACTTTTGCAGGACTCTGGTCTATTTGTTCAGACATCTACTGTGCACAATTACAAGGAGACTAGAACTGAGGCATCTCAAAGAGCACTGTCAAGGTATGTAGGGAGCTGGGTGGGTGGAGGGAGGCTGCGTTCTGACCCTAGAAACCATGCTTACGAATGCGGTTAATGTTTAAAGCAAGTCTAAGGGCACTGCTGAAGGACAGGGGAACAAATAGAATGGACTAAGATTGAGGTATAACGGAACCCCCAAGCTATCCACCTGCTCAAGGTAAAAAGTGTGGTATTACGTAGGGCAACCTCTGATTTTGTGAAAGTTCTTCCTAAAGCCAAAGTGAATGCCTATTCTATGTCTCCAGATTACTTCACTCTTCTAAATGAGAACAAGTGTGCAAAAGTTCTTTGAACACTAAATCAATGTCTTGTATTCATTATAAATTACGGTTATCGCCCTGCTTGTTATGAAAACTAAGAAAGTAGATCTAGTATTTTGCTCACATAGGTGAATGGGTGAGAATTTGTTAATCCATCAGTGAAGTCCTTCCATTTGAAAGAGAGGGCCTTTCTATTATCGAAAGCTGTCCTGTGTGAAAAATCACCATGAGAGTGCCTGAAACACACAGGCTTGTCGTCCTGTAGACAGAATGGTAGAGTGATTCAGAGCTAATTCTGGGTTAGACTGCACAGGTCTGAATTTAATTGCTAACTGTGTAGTGCTTTAGGAATACAATTTAACCTCTCTGTGCTTCCGTTTCTTTGGCCCTAAGATAGAGCTAATGATAGAAACCTACTTTACACAGTTGTGAAAATTAACTGACTACATGTCAAGGACTAACAGTCTCTGGCACATAGTATACCTAATGTAAATTATGTGATGAGAAGTGAGAAAGAATAACTTGGGAAAACTCTGAATATCATCAAAGTTGAATAGCTAACCAGTAGCTAAGGTCCAAGGTCCCCTCTCTTCCTTCTATGTGGCACTCTTGTTTCTGGTCCGTCTACTCCCCTTGGGTGTCACCTGCTTGAGTGAAGTACCTGTTGGAGATGAGAAGAGTGGAACTGGATCTGCATGACAGCTTTGATTAGGATGGAGCTAAGACTTGGCTATCTCCCTGTTTTGTGTTTTGGATGGGTGACATTTTAAAACTGCCAACATTAAAATCCTGCTAATTTGCTTTGTACAGTTTAAAATGTTTGATATCTTTTATTGTTTAAAGTTTGAGACTGGTTTTGAATATACGGTTTTCCTACATCTTGAAGAAGTATATGTTTGTACTCTGAAGTGGTCTATGTTCTGTTTTTCTATTTTACTATACTTTGCGAAAAACAGATGGCTGGCTTACGTTCACTGTTGTAGTGCACTACCTAGCATCACTCAGCTTTCCTGTTGTCAAGGTGTAGGAAGCAGCATAAGGGATGTTGGGACTTCAGACCCCCAATTGCCAACTCTGGTCCTAGTTCCAGATTCCATGGAAATATTTGGTAACATTCCTGCACTGAGCTATCATGGTCTGAATATTTATGTGATGCTCTACAAGTGGTACCAAAATGTTAGTGATGGAATTTTCACTAAAGGGACCTTTTCCTGTTTTTAAATTCTAGAATCTTAGTACATCCAAAGTGTACATTTTGGTAATTATTTCATTTAGCTATTTACTTTAAGGACTCTCTTTGAAAGCATTAACTCTGCACTAATTTTGACTTATGAAAAGATTCAGCAGTAAGAATAAAAACTGGGCCAAAGCCCAAAGTAATAATCCTTCACAAATAGGATGGAGTTTTAAAAATATGGGCATCCTGTGTGTAGCTTTGAAAATAACCAAAGTACTTGGAATTAAAAAGTTAGGTGAACATAAAAATTGGCATAACCAAATCCTTGACAGACTGATGGATGAAAAGCAGATGGGTTTACACTGTATGGGAGGAGGCATGGATTTTAGGAAGGATAGCATCAGAGAGGGATGGTTAGAAAGTGAACAAGACACATTGCTCTTTGGAAAACAAGTCCCTTTAAGGCATGAAATTCTGCCACTAGGTGGATGCCCTATAACTTTACAACTTAGGATACATCGCACCAGCACTATGGAAGATTTCTCCATTTAGCACCCCACCAACTCTCTCTCCTCCTTCATTTTTCAGGATGACAACACCTTAGAGGTTTATGGCCATTAGGAGACCTTACTACTAAGCTATATACTGATGTAATGAAATCTAATATATGTTGTGCAATGGATTATGAGTTATTTAGTTTCAGGATTTTATTACTTCAATCAGTTATGACCATATTTCCTTTTAAATGATTGCTCACTCTTTAAACATACCAGATGACTATATAAGGAACACATAATAAAGTCTATAGATATAAAAAAAATTAAAGCAGAAAAAAAGATAAAATTAAACTAGAATGGGAGTAATGATTTCATAATATAATTTTTAAAAGAGGAATCCCATATGATTTGAAGTTGAAAAAAAACCCCATGGGTCAAAAAAATTATGAGACATTTAAAAATAATAAATGTTGAATGATAAAAATACTATATATAAAAGCCTGCAAAATATTTCTAAAGTGGTAGAAGAAAATTTATAGTTCTAAATTCTTATTTTACAGAAGAACATTGAAAATTAAGAAGCTAAAGATCCAACTCAATAAATTAGAAAAGAACAACAAAAGCAAAGTAGAAGAAAGTTCAATATAAAATAAAAGTCAAAATGATTAAAATAGGAAACAAAATATCCAATGATGAGGCTTGATGAAAGCAAAAGCAAGAAATACATTAGAAAATTGATTACTGTAATTTATCTCATGGTCACAGTGTGATATTAAGGGTGAAAAAAAGGATATGAACATGGCAGTACCTATAGACGGGAAAAGACTTCATAATATTTGTAATAAAACCTCTCAGCAAGCTAGGAATGTAAGAAAAGTTCTTAACTTGAGAAAGACAATCTACTAAAAAAGGTGAAACTTTTGTAGAATTTAGGAACAAAATAAGGAAATCCTCTACCAATGCTATTGTTCCTCTTTGTACTGAAGATCCTAGCTAGCACAGTAATACAAGCTAAAGAAATATTGGAAAGAAACTGTCATGATTCAAAATATAATTAATTAACAGATAATCCAAGAAAATCTATAAATTATTAGAATAAATAGAATTTAAGAAGGTTACAGCATATAAAATCAATATACAAAATATTAATCATATTCCCATTTACTAGAAGCAATTAGAAGATATAGTTAAAAGATGGCATATTTCACAGTAATAATAGAAACTATAAGGTAATTACAAGTGAATCTAACAAAGCATTTCTTCAGATTACACTATTATTATGAATATGTTTTCATATAATGTAGAATACAGTTTCAATTTTATCATTTGCTGCTATCTTTTATGTTTTGTTTGGCTACTTTTAAATGTGTCAAAACCAACTAGTTTTTTTCTCTTCCTCCTCTGAATAATTTTGGTAAAGAGATTACCTCAAAAGCACAACTTCCAGGTGTAGGACATCAGAAAAGCAGGGTAGCATTGTAAATAGTCTTCATTATTTTCACCAGGTGAACTATTATATGAATGCACCAGGGAAATGGAGTCATACTGCAATCACTCAAAGACTGAAAATAATAAAAAATATTGTGACATCATTTTTTCTGTTTTGTCCATCTCTTTGTCCCCTGGTCTCCTCAAATCATTATCCTTCCCCTACCTCAATTTCAATGACATATTCCTATAAAACAGTTGTATACAAAGTTTTAGAAGGGATGTATTATATAGCAGTTTAGAGCATAAACTCTGGAATCAAATGTTCTGGGTTCAAAGCTCAGCTCAGCCACTTTGTGCTGTGTAACTTGTGGCAAGTCATATGACTTCCCTT
>NW_016825269.1:6779-8355 GCF_001698545.2 Rhinopithecus bieti | reverse complement strand
TTGAAGCTTAATTTTTTAAGAAAACATATGTATACATCCCTGTATTAGTTCATTATCATGCTGCTAATAAAAACATACCCAAGGCTGGGTAATATCTAAGAAAAGAGGTTTAATGAACTCACAGTTCCACATGGTGGGGATACCTCACAATCATGGTGGAAGGCAAAGAAAGAACAAAGGGATGTCTTGCATGCTGGCAGGCAAGAGGGTGTGTGCAGGGGAACTCCCATTTATAAAGTCATCAGATCTAATAAGATTTATTCACTATCAGGAAAACATTATGGGGGGAAATCAACCCCATGATTTAATTATCTCCAACTGGCCCCACCCTCGACACATGGGAATTATTACCATTCAAGGTGAGATTTGGGTGGGGACACAGCCAAACCATATCAACCCCAATTCAGCTTAAGGAATAAGTAAAATGAACAAAGTGAAGACCTATATATACCCTCACAAATCAGATTCTCTTCCTTTTACACTGGAAAAATAACAATGCTGATTTTTATTTATATTATTTCTATTCATGACTTCACACTATATACTACATATACTGATATAGTTTGGCTGTATCCCCACCCAAATCTTATCTTGAATTTTCATGTCATGTGGGAGGGACCTGGTGGGAGGTAATTAAATCATGGGAGGTCTTCCCATGCTGTTCTCATGATAGTGAATAAGTCTCATGAAATCTGATGTTTTTAAAAAGGGGAGTTTCCCCGCACAAACTCTTTTTGCCTGCCGTTATCCACATAAGATGTCACTTGCTCCTCCTTGCCTTCCACCATGATCGTGAGGCCTCCCCAGCCATGTGCAACTGTAAGTCCATTAAACTTCTTTCTTTCGTAAATTGCCCAGTCTTGAGTTTATCTTTGTCAGCAGTGTGAAAATGAACTAACACAGCAAATTGGTACCGGGAGCGGGGCATTGCTGAAAAGACACTTGAAAATGTGGAAGCGACTTTGGAACCGGGTAACAGGAAGGAGTTCAGACAGTCTGGGGGGCTCAGAAGACAGGAAAATGTGTGAAAATTTGAAATTTCCTAGAGACTTGTTGAATGGCTTTGATGAAAACGCTAATAATGATATGGACAATAAAGTTCAGGCTGAGATAGTCTCAGATGGAAATAAGAAACTTGTTGGGAACTGGAGCAAAGGTGACTCTTGTTATGTTTTATCAAAGAGATGGGCAGAATTTTGCCCCTTCCCTAGAGATTTGTGGAACTTTGAACTTGAGAGAGATGATTTATAGTATCTGGCAGAAGAAATGTCTAAGCAGCAAAGCATTCAAGATATGACTTGGGTGCTGTTAAAGGCATTCAGTTTTATAAGGGGAACAGAGTATAAAAGTTCAGAAAATTTGCAGCCTAGCAATGCAATAGAAAAGAAAAACCCACTGGGGGTTGGGGGAGGAGTGGTGTATGCAATTCAAGACTTCTTTTTCTATCTCTTCTATGCCTATTTCAGCAATATGAATTAAAAACCAGGAACTATGAGGTTCACCTGATTTTTGGCTCTGATGTAGGTGTTTTTTCTGTGTAGATAGTTGTTAATTTGGTGCCCTTGCTGGGGGGATG
>NW_016825269.1:0-4300 GCF_001698545.2 Rhinopithecus bieti | reverse complement strand
AGAAAGAAAGAAAGAAAGAAAGAAAGAAAGAAAGAAAGAAAGAAAGAAAGAAAGAAAGAAAGAAAAAGAAAGGAGGGAGGGAGGGAGGGAGGGAGGAAGGAAGGAAGGAAAGAAAAGAAAGAAAGAGAAAGAAACAAAAGAAAGAAAGAAAGAGAGAGAGAAAGAAAGAAAGAAAGAAAAAGAAAGAAAGAAAGAAAAGAAAGAGAAAAGAAAAAGAAAAGAGAGAGAGAGAGAGAGATTTTGGGCTTTAAGGGAATATCAGTGATGAGTGGTAGTCTGGTAGTACTCACCATGGCCTGGAATGGTGGTGGCTGTATGATGAGGCTCCCTTGCCATTGGAAATGGGAAAGAAGACTGGGAAAAACTGCATCTTGCAGTTTGAGTACCAGTTCGGTCATAATAAAATTGAACACCAGATAGACTTCTAAGGCATTTGACCCTAGTCTCTGACTCCTGAATGGTAGTTCTGGAACCACCCCAGGCCTCGGTGACCTCACCACCCAGAAGGGAATGACGCGGGTCTAGCTGACTTTGTCATCTGCTGATTGTAGAGCCCTAGGGCCTTGACTGACACAGGCATTCACCAGAGAATGATTACAGCAGGCCTTTGGTGAGACCCAGTGCTCTGCTGGCTTCAGGTTTAACCTACAGCAATCATAGTGTTGGTATCCACAGGGGTGGTTGGGTCACTCCATCCCCAGCACTATGTGGTTCAGAAGAGAGTGAGAGACTGTGTATGCTCGGGAAAAAGGAAAGAGAATGAGAGTCTCTCTCTGGTAATCCAGAGAATTGTCCCAGATCTTGCCCAAGACCATCAAGGTGGTACCTCTATGAGTCTGCAAGAACTACAGCATTACTGGGCTTGAGGAGACCCCCTAAAGCACATACAGCTTCGATTACAACACCAACTCCTTTCAAACATCTGGAAAGCCTTTCTAAGAATGATGGTTAAAAATAAGCCCAGACAGTGAAGACTACAATAAATAAATACCTAACTATTCAGTACCCAGAAACCAAAGAACATCTACTAACATCAACTCCATCCAGGAAAATATGGCCTCACATAATGAATTAAATAAGGTACCAGGGACCAATACTAGAGAAACAGAAAAATATGGTCTTTCAGAAAGGGAATTCAAAATAGTTGTGATGAGAAAACTCAAAGAAATTCAGGGTAACACAAAGAGTAAATTGAGAATTCTATCACATAATTTTAACAAAGAGATTAAAATAATTTTTAAAAATCAAGCAGAAAGACTGGAGGCGAAAAATGCAATTGGCATACTGAGGAATGCATCAGAGTCCTTTAATAGTAGAATGGATCAAGCAGATTTTATCCTTCATTCTGTTGATATGATGTGTCACATTGTTCAATTTGTTTATCTTGAACCATCTTTGCATCCCAGTAATAATGCCCACTTGGTCATGACAAATGATCTTTCTAATGTCTTGTTGCTTTCTCTTTGCTAGCATTTTGTTGATGATTTTTACTTCAATATTCATCAAGATATTGGCCTGTAGTTTTGTTTGTTTGATATGTCTTTGTCTGGTTTTTGGTATTAGGGTAATACCGGCATTGTAGAATGAGTTTAAAATTATTCTCTCTCTCTTTATTTTTTGAAACACTTTAAGTAGGATTTTTACTGGTTTTTTAAGTGTTTGGTAAAATTCAGAGGTGAAACCATCAGGTGCTAAGGTTTTCTTTGCTGAGAGAAAATTAGGCTTCAATCTTGTTACTTGTTATTGGTCTTTTCAGATTTTGAATTTTCTCCTGGCTCAATCTTGGTAGGTTGTATGTGTCTAGGAGTTTGTTTATTTTTTTTTTTTTAGATTTTCAAATTTATTGACATGTAGTTGCTGTTAGTGGCTCCTAATGATCCTTTGAACTTCTATAGTATCTGTTATAATACGTTCTTTCTCATTTTTTATTTTATTTATCTGGATCTACTCACTTTTGTTCTTAGTCTGGCTAAAGGTTTGTCAATTTTGTTTAACTTTTCAAAAACACAATTTTATATTTCATTAATTTATTGTCTTATACGTATTTTAATTTTATTTTTTCTCTGATCTTAATTATTCCTTTTGATTTGTCTAATTTTTGGTTTGATTTGCTCTTACTTTTCTAGTTCTTTAAGGTATATTATTAGATTGTTCATTTGAAGTTATTTCTCTTTTTAATGTAGGCACTTATAGCTATAAACTTCCCTCTTAGTATTGCTTTCATTGCATCCCACAGGTTTGGTATGTTGTATTTCCTTTATTATTTGTTTCAAAGAATTTTTCAATTTCCTTCTTAGCTTCTTTATTGGCCCACTGGTCATTCAAGGGTATATTGTTTAATTTCCACGTATTTGTATAGTTTTCAAAAATCCTCCTTTTATTAATTTGTAATTTATTCCATTGTGGTCAGAGAAGATGCTTGATACCATTTCAATTTTTTTGAATGCTTTAAGACTTGTTTTGTAACCTAAAATATGGTCTAAACTTGAGAATGATCCATGTGCTGAGGAAAAGGATGTGTATTCTGCAGCTCTTGGATGAAATATTCTGTAAATATCTGCTAGATCCATTTTATCTATAGCGTAGATTAAATCTGATGTTTCTTTGTTAATATTCTGTCTAGAAGTTCAGTCCAGTGCTCAAAGTGGGGTGTTGAAATGTCTAGCTATGATTGTATTTGTGCCTATCTATCTCCTTAACTCTAATATTTGCTTTGTAAATCTGGGTGCTCCAGTGTTGGGTGCATATATGTTTACGATTGTTATATCCTCTTGCTGAATTGACCCCTTTGTTACTATATAGTGGTTTTTTTGTCTCTTCTTATACATTTTGTTTTGAAATCCATATTATATGATAAAATATATCTATTCCTGCTCTTTTTTGGTATCCATTGGCATGGAATATCTTTTCCATCTTTTATGTTTTCAGTCTATGTATGTCTTCATAGATGAAGTGTGTTTCTTGTAGGCAACAGATCATTGGGACTTATTTTTTCATCCACTCACTCAGACAATGGCTCTTGATTACAGAGTTTAGTCTATTAACATTTAATGTTATTTTTTTAAAAAAAGGACTCACTCCTGCTATTATCATTTGTTTTCAAATTTTAAAAGTGTCTTTCTTCTTTCTTTCCTTTCTGTCTTTGCTAGCTGAAGTAATTTTCTCTGATGATATGATTTAGTTACTTGCTTTTCTATTTTTTAGGTATCCATTGTATGATTTTTTGGTTTGAAGTTACCATGAGGCTTGCAAATGCTACCTTAAAACTTATTGTTTTAACCTGATAACAACTTAACACTGTGTGCATAAACAAACTAACAAGCAAAAGGAAACTAATGAAAACATTATGCCTTCACTTTGTTCTCTGCTTTTAACTTTTGTTTTTTCTATTTATACATTATCATACTCACTATGTCTTGAAAAGTTGTTGTAGTTATTATTTTAATTGGTTCACTGTTTAGTCTTTCTACTTAGGATTACAGTAGTTTGCACACCACAGTTACAGTGTTATACTTTTCTGCATTTTTTTTTTGATTACTTATTATTACCAGTGAGTTTTGCACCTTCAAGTGATTACTTACTGCTACTTAAGGTACTTTCTTTCTGATTGTATTTTCTTGAGCATTTCTTGTAGGACAGGTCTGGTATTGATGAAATCCCTCAGCTTTTGTTTGTCTGCAAAGGTCTTTATTTGTCCTTCATGTTTGAAGGACAGTTTTGCCAGATATACTATTTTAGGGTGAAAGTTTTTTCCTTCAGCACTTTAAATATGTCATACCACTCTTTCCTGGCCTGTAAAGTTTCCACTGGAAAGTCTGCTGCAAGACATATTCAAGCTCAATTGTATGCTCTCTTTTCTTTTCTCTTGTTGCTTTTAGGATCCTTTATTTATACTGGAGCTTTGAAAGTTTGATTGTTGAATGCCTTGAGGCAGTCTTCTTTATTTAAATATGCTTGGTATTCTATAGCCTTCTTGCACTTGGATATTGATATCTTTCTCTAGGTTTTGAAATTTCTCTATTATAATCCCTTTGAATGATCATTCTACCCTATTACTTTCTCTACCTCCTCTTTAAGGCAAATAACTCTTAGATTTGGCCTTTTGTTTTCTAGATCCTGTATGTATGTGTCATTTTTTAAAATTCTTTTTTCTTTTTTCTCCACTGACTTTATATTTTCAAATAGCCTGCCTTCAAGCTCACTAATTCTTTATTCTGTCTGTAATGAAAACACTTATTTACCCCATAAATACATACACCTCTTATATACCCCCAAAAATTAAAAATTAAAAACTAAGACA
>NW_016825268.1:0-11071 GCF_001698545.2 Rhinopithecus bieti | reverse complement strand
AATAAATAAATAAATAAATAAAAAGAAAATAATATACCACAAAAACACTAGCCATAGAAAAACTAGAATATATGAATATGAAGTATTACCAGAAACAAAGGACATTTCATAATGATAAAGTGTTGTTCACCACAAAGACAAAACCATGCTTAATATGAATGCACTTAATGAAACTTCAAAATGTACAAAGAAAAATTGATGTAACTGAAAGGATAATTAGGAAAAAAAAACAGAGAAATATTTGAAGATTTCAACAGTCTTCCTGACAGAACAAATAGAAAATCCATGAGGATACAGAAGACTTGAACAACATGAACAACCAACTTGGCCTAAAAGACATTTATAGATTACTCTACCCAATAGGTACAGCGTATATATTCTTTTCAAATGCAAAAGGAATGTTCACCAACCTTAGACTATATATGCTAGGCAGTAAATCAAGTCTTAGTAACACAGGATTGAAATAACAAAGGGCATATTTCCCTGACCATGACAGGATTGCATGATAAACCAATAACAAAAGGATATCTAGGAAATCCTCAAGCATTTGGAAATTAATCAGCACAATTCTAAATAACACATGAGTCACAGAGGAAATCAAGTGAAATTGTAAAATATTTTAAACTGCATTATAATAAAAATATCAGCATTTTAACAAATTCAGAATTCTTTTGAACTTTTAAGGAATGGCAATTACTATTTCATTTACTTCATTCATAGAGAAAAAAGGAAAAGTCAGCTTTTTAATAAAGTTGACATTAAATGAATACATATAAAATAGATGTAAAGTCAAAATAAAATGAAAGTGTATAGATACCAACAGTATTCCATTGGAATAAAGCACTGTGATCAAGTGAGCTTTTATCATAAGTGCTAATTTAGGCCAACATTAGTAAATTTATTAAAACAATTCTTCATATTAATACATTAGAATGGGAAAAATATCTTAGTAAGTGCCTCAAAAGATACTGAATAACGTTCATATTTCATTCTTGATAAGTACTTTGAGTCAAACAGGAACTTAAGTATACTTTTTAAAGAAGAAATGGGAGTATTTCTTCTTTTGTGTAATAATAGATATTTGAAACGAAATGCTAGCATCATGCTTAATGGTGAAATACTAGAAATATTCACATTAAATTCTGAGTTACACAAAAGGTGTCTGTTTATTTGCCACGATTTAGCTAATGAAATAAAAATTAGAAATATAAACTAGAAATGACAGGTATAATTATTGGAAAGGAGAGGGTAAATTGATCACTACTTGTAGGTTGATTTTCTGTTTGTAAATTTTAATATAATCTGAAAAATGATTAGAATAAAAAATCTGTAAGCAGGTAAGTTATATATGTAACTATGTGCATGGTTTTCTTATATATTAATCAGAACTAATTATAAAATTAATTTTAAAAATATACAATTAATGGCCGGGCACAGTGGCTCACCCCTGTAATCCCAGCACTTTGGGAGGCTGAGGCAGGTGGATCACGAGGTCAGGAGTTCGAGACCAGCCTGGCCAATGTGGTGAAACTCTGTCTCTACTAAAAATACAAAAATTAGCCGGGCGTGGTGGCACATGCCTGTAGTCCCAGTTACTCAGGAGGCTGAGGCAGAAGAATCACTTGAACCCGGGAGGCAGAGGTTACAGGGAGCTGACAGCACACCACCGCACTCCAGCCTGGGTGATAGAATGAGACTCCATCTCAAAAAAATCTAGATATAGATATATATTTTTTGCCAAAATATGTAGGTATGAATTAAATGTGAATATGTTCAGAAAGAATACAGGAAAAGTCAACATGCATAAATGGAGAAATAAATCTAATTTCTAGATGTAAGATTTAAAATTTAAATAAGATTTAAATATTATAAAGATATCTATTGTTAATTGATTGTCATATATTAACATCCCTAATAATTCTCTTTGTGAGAGGTTGTTAAAAGTAAAAATTTCTGGGCCGGGCGCGGTGGCTCAAGCCTGTAATCCCAGCACTTTGGGAGGCCGAGACGGGTGGATCACGAGGTCAGGAGATCAAGACCATCCTGGCTAACACGGAGAAACCTCGTCTCTACTAAAAAATACAAAAAACTAGCCGGGCGAGGTGGCGGGCGCCTGTAGTCCCAGCTACTCAGGAGGCTGAGGCAGGAGAATGGCGTGAACCTGGGGAGGCGGAGCTTGCAGTGAGCTGAGATCCGGCCACTGCGCTCCAGCCTGGGCGACACAGCCAGACTCCGTCTCAAAAAAAACAAACAACAAAAAACAAAACCCACAAAAAAAAAAAAAAAAAAGTAAAAATTTCTGAACTCTAGAGATTCTTAGTAGGTTTGTGGTTGAACAATTAAATTTATCTTTTAACAAGTCTATTTGGTGATTTTGATATGAGTATTCCATGAATCGTATTTTGAGAAATAGTCCCCAGTAATTACCTAAAAAATAACTGCAGTTATAATCAAAGCCAGTAAACAATCTCCAATGGGAAACTTAACAAAATAATTTTAAAGTTTACCCAGATGAATACATGTAAAATATTCAGAGAAAAAAATCTGAAAATATGAAAAGAATTGTAGTCTTGGGAGGGTGTGGAGATTTAACCTATCCGATATTATGATTTACTATTAAATTAAGATAATTTATATGCATTGTACTAGTGCAGATATCAATGCCTCAATGGAATAAAATAGAGAAATGACTCAAACTCAAGTATAAAGATATCATCGAAATCAATAGAAGGGTGTATTATTTAAAATAGTGTTAGAATATCTGGTTCTCTGTTGAAAAAGAAAGTATTCCGATATCAGTTCTTCTCCAAAATCTAGATGGATTAAATATCTCAATGTAAAACAAAACAAAATAAAAATACGCCCTAATATTGCTAGGAGAAATAATAGGTGAATATTTGCTGTTATCTTTGAGTGTGAAAGGACCTTCTAAGGACATCATGAAAACCATTTGAAAAATGAACATAAAACCACAACTTCATAATATGGATGTAAAGATTAAATTATTTTCTGTAATCTTTGAATGGGAAAGGACCTTCTAAGGACATCATGAAAACCATAACCATTAACTTGAGATTGGTATATTTTATTATACAACTATTTTTAAATGAATGGTTAAAGAACACATATATGTAAAATATGTAAGTAACAAATAAAAAAACTACAACATCACAGAGCTTTTAAAACTCAACAATATGAAGAACTTCTCATGGAAAGGATGGAAAAGAAATTTTAATAAGCAATTCATAAAACATTCAAATATCCAAAAGCTAACTATATAAAGAAGGTTCATCCTCACTTAGAATCGGAGAAATGATAAAAATAAACAAAGTAGTTACTGTTATCTTTTTCTGTTTTAGCAAAGATGGAATAGATTGAAATCACCATTTTTTATATATATATATATTATTATTATACTTTAAGTTCTAGGGTACATGGCAACATCATGCAGGTTGTACAATATAATACTACATGGGCCATGTTGGTGTGCTGCCCCATCACTCGTCAACACCCATTACATCTTCTTTACATCAGGTATTAACTCCAATGCCTCCTTCCCCCCATTCCCCTCTCCCCCAATAGCCCCGGTGTGTGGATGTCCCTTCCCATTGTCAAGTGATTCAATATTATTATTCCCACCTAATGAAGTGAAAAATGCCGGTGTTTGGTTTTCTGTTCTTTGCGGATAGTTTGTGGAATGGATGGTTTCCCGGTGCTCCATGTCTTCCTACAAAGGAACAACTCATCCTTTTTAATGGCTGCATAGTATCATGGTGTATATGTACCAACATTTACTTAATTCAGTCTGTCACTTGATGGACTTTGGGTTGATTCAAGTCTTTGTATTGTGAAATAGTGCCGCATGAACATACGATGTGCATGTGTCTTATAGCAGGCATGATTTATAACCTTTGGGTATAATTACCCAGTAAGTAGGATGGCTAGGTCATATGGTATTCTAGTTATAGTCCTTGAGGAATCAACATACTGTTTTCATAATGGTTGAATGTTTAACAGTCCACCAACAGTGTAAGTGTTTCCTATTTCTCCACAGCTCTCCAGCTTTGTTTCGTGATTTTAAATTGATGCCTTCTACTAGTGTGAGATGGTATCTCATTGTTGGTTTTGTTTGCATTTCCTGATGGCCAGTGATATGGCATTTTCATGTGTCTGTTTGGTTGATTGCATGTCTTCTTTGAAGGAAATTGTCTGTTCTATCCTTTGCTACTTATTTGTGGTTGGTTTTTTTTTTGTTAAATTGTTTGAGTTCTATTGTAGATCTGGATATTGCCCCTTTGCTCAGATGGGTAGTTGCAAAAATTTTCTCCCATTCCGGTAGGTTTGCCTTGTTCATCTGATTGGTGTTTCTTTTGCTGTGCAGAGCTCTTTAGTTTAATTTGCTTCCCATATTGTCAATTTGGCTTTGTGCTGTTATTTGAGTTTTCAACATGGAATCGTCCTTGCATGCCTATGTCCTTGAATGATATTACTAGGTTTTTTCTAGGGTTTATGGTATTAGGTCTAACATTTAGTCTCTAATCCTCTGAATTATTCTGTATAAAGGGGTAAGGAAAGGATCCAGTTTCGCTTTCTCTTCCAGCACCATTTATTAAATAGGGAATCCTTTCCCATTTCTTGTTTTTGGTCAGGTTTGTCAAAAGATCACATGGCTGTTAGATTGACAATGTGTGTTATTATTTTCTGGTGGACTCTGTCCTTTCCTTGGTCTATATCTCTGGTTTTGGTACAAGTACCATGCTGTTTTGGATTACTGTAGCTTGTGTTAGTTGAAGTCAGGTAGCGTGATGCCTCCAGCTTTGTTTCTTTTGACTTAGGGATTGTTTGGCAATGCGGGGTTTCTTGGTTCAATATGACTTTTAAGCAGTTTTTTCCCAATTTGTGAAGAAGTATTGGATAGCTTGATGGGGATGGCTTTGGAATTATTAAATTATCTTGGGCGTATGGCCATTTTCACAATATTGATCTTTCCATTCATCGGAGCATAGGTGTTTTTTTTTTCTTCATTTGTTGTGTCCTTTTGATATTCACTGGCAGGTTGGTTTGTAAGTTCTCCTTGAAGAGGTCCTTTTACTCCTTTTTTAAGTTGGATTCTATGTATTTTTATTCTCATTGATAGTTATGAATGAGAGTTCTTGTTTGATTTGGCTCTCTGTTTGTTGTTACTGGTGTATAAGAATGCTTGTGATTTTGCCATTAATTTTATATCTGGTTCCCGAGCTTTGCTGAGTGCTTACAGTTAAGGAGATTTTGGGCGAGAGAATGGGGTTTTCTAATATTATCATGTCTCTGCAACTGGGACAATTTGATTTTCTTTTCTAACTGGAATACCCTTATATTCTTTCTCTTGCTTGTTGCTGTAGCCAGACTTCCACGTTATGTTAATTAAGGGAAGTGGTGGAGAGGGAATCCCTGTCTTGTGCCGTTTTTAAGGAATGTTCAGTTTTGCCCTTTCAGATCATAATATTTGGCTCGCTGAGGTTTGTCATATAGCTCTGATTATTTTGAGATGTGTTCCATCAATACCGAATTTAATTGGGGAGTTTTTAGATGAAGGGCTGGTTGATTTGTTAAGGCTTTTCTGGATTATTGGAGATAAATCAATGTGTTTTTTGTTTTTGGTTTCTGTTTATTGTGAATTAACATTTTATTGATTTGCATTGTTGACCAGCCTTTGCATCCCAGGGATGAATCCTTGGATCATGGTGGATAAGCCTTTTTGATTGTGCCTGCTGGATTCAGTTTGCCACTATTTATTGAGTTTTTGCATTGAGGATTCACCATCGAAGCTATTAGGTCTAAATTCTCTTTTTTTTGTTGTGTCTCTGCCAGGCTTTAGGTATCAGGATGATGTTGGCCTCGTAAAATCAGTTTTTAGGGAGGATTCCCTCTTTTTTTTGGTTGGAATAGTTTAGAAGGAATGGTACCAGCTCATCCTTGATCCTCTGATAGAATTCAGCTGTGTGAATCCTTGTGGGACTGGACTTTTTTTGGGTTGGTGTGGGCATTATTATTGCCTCAATTTCAAGGTCCTACTATTGGTCTATTCAGGGATTCAAAATTTTCTTCCTGGTTTTAGTCTTGAGAGAGTGTAAGTGTCCAGGAAATTATCATTTTTCTAGGTTTTTCTAGTTTATTTGTACATAGCGGTGTTTATAGTATTCTTGATGATTAGTTTATATTTCTGTTGGTCGGTTGATATCCCTTTATATTTTTTATTGTGTCTATTTGATTTTCTTCTTTTTATTTGTTTCCTTTTTAGTCTTGCTAGCAAGTCTATCAATTTTGCTGAATTCCCTTTTTCAAAAAACCAGCTCCTGATCATTGATTTTTGGAGGGTTTTTTGTGTCTCATATTCCATCAGTTCTGCTGTGATCTTAGTTATTTCTAGCCTTCTGGTAGCTTTTGAATGTGTTTGCTCTTGCTTCTCTAGTTCTTTTAATTGTGATGTTAATTCACATTAAAGGACAGTTTTGTAGAATGAGACTTCAGTTTGTTAAATGATTAAATCAAGAACTTGTTTTGGCCTCATCAAAATGGAATTATTCCTATAATTCTCTCTAGCTAATGATAACATTCAAAACAGAGGCAAATTTTATATCTAAATAGTACATCCATATCCTCTAAAGCAGGGGGTCTCCAATCCATAGGCCATGGACTAGTTCCAATTCCTGGACTGTTAGGAACTGGGCTGCACAGTAGGAGTTAAGCAAGCAAAGCTTCTTCTGTATTCACAGCTACTCCCCATCTCTCACATAACCACCTGAGCTCGGGCTCTTGTCAGATGAGTGGCGACATTAGATTCTCATAGAAGTGCGAACCCTATTGTGAACTGCGCATGTGAGGGATCTAGGTTGCATGCTCCTTATGAGAATCTAATGCCTGATGCTCTGTCACTGTCTCCCATAACCCCCAGATGGGACTGTCTAGTTGCAGGAAAACAACCTCAGGGCTCCCACTGATTCTACATTATGGTGAGTTGTATAATTATTTAATTATATTTTACAATGTAATAATAATATAAAGTACACAACAAATAAAATGCACTTGAGTCATCCTGAAACCATCCCCACCAGGTCATTGTGGAAAAATTGCTTTTCACAAAACCAGTCCCTGGTGCCAAAAAGGTTGGGGACCACTGCTCTAAAGGGCAAAAGATGTAAGAGAAAAATGGTGGAAGACTTGAGTTAGATGGTAGTATAGCCATGTGCAGTTCAAAACAGTGGTCTGAAGTTGATCTCTCAATCATATTTCAAATGGCAATTTAGTTTCAGCAAAACATCACTCATCACATTAAGTAGATGTTATTAATTTGAATCTTATTGTTTTATTGGTTTTGTAGCTTGGCTCCTACATTATTTGCAGCTTATTTTTGGTTTCATAGCATATATAAACCTAACTCATTAAAATAATTGAACTATATTCCATAATATTACCCAAGTGTCTATTAATCCATATTAACAGACACTTGTGTTATGATGTGGTTTAGCTGTTTTGTTACCTCCATATCATATGTTGAAATGCTATCCCCAATATTGGAGATGGGGCCTAATGGGAGATGTTTGAGTCATGGAGGCTGATTACTCATGAATAGCTTGGTGCCCTCCTACCCATAATGAGTGAGTTCTCACTCTGAGTTGACGTTGCCTCCCCACTGTCTCTTGCTCCTCATTTCACTTTATGACATGCTTTCTCCCTCTTCTGCCTGGAGTGGAAGCTTTCTGAGGCCCTTACCAGTAGCAGATAGATGCTGGTGCCCTGCTTCCTGTACAGCCTGCAGAACCATGAACCAAAACAAATTTATTTTCTTTGTAAATTACTCACCCTCAGGTATTCCTTTATGGCAACGTAAATGGACTAATAAAGGTTATTTTTAATCTTTAGACATTAAAACAGTGCCATAGTGAAAGTCTTTAAATATGCATGCTTGTGCCCTGGTCAGATACACATGAAGGAAAAGTTTCTTGAGGCTTAATTTCTGGGTCTAAAGATTTATTTCTTTTAAATATCAATAGATATTGACAACTTCCCTATTAAAAGGTTGCATTAATTTACACTCCCATCTAAGACAGTTTCTATTTAGTTATATCTTTACTAACATTTGATATCTTCAAACTCTTTAATTTCACTAATTTGTTATGTAAAAATGGCATCTCATTGTTAACTTATTATGTGATACTTTATACTTGAGGATGCATATAATATTCATTTTCATTTCTGTTTTCTGGGAAGTGACTTGTTATTTCTTTTGTTTGTTTTTTTAAAATTAGGCTGTTTAGCTTTCTTTTACTGCTTTGAAAACCCTTGAATAACATGAAAAAAATAGCTCTTTGATTTTGCCTTGGAAGTAAGTTGTTTAGTATTTTCCAGTTGACTTTCTGCATGTATTTTGCATCACATGTGTATTTTATAATTTAAGCAAATCAAGAAGTCTTTACCCTTCTGATTTTTTTTTGTTAATATTTGAAAGACTTCTGTTTTTAAAAGTTAGGCTGTTTAAAAACCGCCCATTTTTTTCTTCTGAGATTTTCCTAGCTTACTTACATATATGGCTTCATTTACCTCTTTATACATCTAAAATTTATTTTGATGTAATAAGTAAGATAGGAATCCACCTTAGATGTTTTCCTAAAATGCTCTCTTAGTACCATTTATGGAAAAATGTCCCAGTGATTTTAAATGTGTTTTATACAAGATACTAAACTTCTGCTGGATTCAGTGTATGTTTGTTTCCTGTAGTCTGTTCCTTTTCTGACTTTATATTTCCATACAAATACCATGCAATCTTAATTATCTTCTTTGTTGTTGTTGTTGTTATTTGTTTGATTATCAGATGCAGAGGAATGAGTGAATAATATTCCTCAGTATATGATACATTGCTGTGCATTCAAAGTCATTTCAAAGCCCCTCTCTTGTTATTTATTTATTTACTGTTTTTTTTTTTTTTGTCTTAATTTATACCCAAATTGATTCCCGCTGACCCTGTAACCATTCTAAGGTATGCAATACTTTTATTTTGTTTTGAAAATGACATTTTGTGCCTGTATTCTTAATTTACATAAATGATATTTTGCTATATGCCTCTTTGTTTCTCACTTTTCCACCTACCTCTGTCTTTAAAAAGATCATTCAAGTTCCATGTGTGTATGTAATCTCTTTCTAACTGCTGTGGGATCTTCTTTGGCATACATCTGTCACACTTTCATTCATCTTCTCTCCCGGTGAGTAAAGTAATATCCAAATTACACAACACCTCCGCAACACAAACAACAGAACACCAAACATTTCAGGAGTGTACACATATATCTGCAACCAATTTTTTGGGTTCTATGTTTAACAATAGTGACTATAACAGAATAAGCAAGTATAAGGTGACCAAGTAATTGCCAGATTCCTTCCCGGGGGGCTGCACTTCTCTACATCTTTCCCAACTGTAAATGAGTGTTATATTCTACTTTTTTATCAATACTTTACAGTATTTGACTTCTGAATATCTGCATGCCTATTAGATATGTCTTTGTTGCTCTAATTTGCATACCTTTGATTACTAATGAATTTGAGTATTGCTTCATATTCTTGTAGCTCAATGAAGTTACTTTTTATTAAATACTCTTTTTATTACCTCTGCTCTTTTTTTCTTTTGGAGATTTCTTCTTTTGTTGGTTTTAGAAGTTTATTGTGAATTCCTGATATTAGATTTTTATTTCTTTTTCGTTTTAAACAGTGCAAATATCTCATCGATTCTCTCATCTATCTTTTAGTTTTGTCTATGATGTCCTTCATTGAAGATAAATACCAGGTTTTATGAAACCAAATTTATCAAAATTTTATTATGGTTTGTGGTTTAGAAGCTCCTCACTCTAGGTCAGAAAGATGTTCTATGTTTTATTCAATTGTGCCATTGTTCTCTTGTAACTTTTAGACATTTAATTCATTTAGAGTTTACCTTCTATCATGTTAGGTAAGAGTCCAGCTTTATTTTTATCTATGTAGTAAACCCACTTTACTAACGTTACTTAATAAACTATTTTCCCTTCTCTGATGATTTTTGGACTTAACTTCATTGTACATTCGATTTCCACATGGGTCTATCTATGAGGCCTTCATTCTCTTCTATTTGTTTATTAGTCTTTTATTTTTTGCAACAGTGCCACCCGGCTTTTATTTTTGTGGCTCAATGACTTATCTTCAGTATCTGGTAGAAAATCCTACACCACTCTTCTTAATATTGTTAGTAACTAATTGTGGATTGTTATTTCTCCACATAAAATTGAAAGTAAATATATTGAGCTGCTAAAAAAAAATCCAACTGGAATTGTAATTGATATTGTACTAAGTTAATAGGTCAATTTGGGGAGAAATAATATATGTACAATATTACATCATCTGATCCAAGAGAGGAAATATCTCTTTATTACTCAAATTACCTTCTATGTTCTTTACTACAACTATTTTTTCCCAAGGAGGTTTTGCGTATTTTGGGGGGTATTTATCATATATATATATGTATATATTTGTTCTGGGGTACATGTGCAGAATGTGCAGTTTTGTTACATATGTATACATGTGCCATGGTGGTTTGCTGTACCCATCAGCCTGTCACCTACATTAGGTATTTCTTCTAATGCTATCCCTCCACTTGCCCCCCAACCCCAAACAGACCCTGGTGTGTGATGTTCCCCTTCCTGTGTCCATGTGTTCTCATTGATCGCAGGAACATGGATGAAGCTGGAACCCATTATTCTCAGCAAACTAACACAAGAACAGAAAACCAAACACTGCAGGTTTTGTGTATTCTTAAATGGTTTCTACATACTTTGTATTTTTTGTTGCTGTTGTGAATTGTACCCTATTTTAAACATGATATTTTCTAACTGGTCATTGCTAGTAGAGAAATTTGCTATTTTTTTTTAATTGAGTTCCTATCTAGGAAACTTACAAATCTTTCTTATTACTTCTAACATTTTCTCACGTATGTTTTTTGTTTTCTTTCTTCTAGTTTGATAATCATATGATTGTATGTAATACAGTTTGTTTATTCTCTTCTTCTTTT
>NW_016825267.1:0-1107 GCF_001698545.2 Rhinopithecus bieti | reverse complement strand
TAACTCTGTGAGATGAATTCACACATCACAAAACAGTTTCTCAGAAAACTTCTTTCTAGTTATTATCTCAGGATATTTCCTTTGTCAGCATAGGCTTCAATGCAATCCAAAATATCCTTTCTCACATTCCACAAAAACAGTGCTAACAAACTGCACCATGAAAGAAAATTGCAACTCTGTGAGATGAATTCACAAAATAGAAAGCAGTTTCCCAGAAAGCTTCTTTCTAGTTTTCGTCTGAAGATATTTCCTTTGACACCATAAGCTTCAATGCACTCCAAAGTACCCCATTGCAGATTCCAAGCAAACAGTGTTAGCAAATTGCTCAAAGAAAGGAATACTGTAACTCTGTGAGATGAATTCACACATCACAAAGAAGTTTCTCAAAAAGCTTCTTTCTACTTTGTATTTGAGGATATTTCCATTGTCACCATAGGGTATAATGACACCCAAAATATCGCTTCTCAGATTCCCCAAAAACAGTGCTAAAAAACAACTCCATGAAAATAATCGTGTATCTCTGTGAGATGAATCCACAAGTCACAAAGTGGTTTCTCAGGAAGCTTCTTTCTAGTTATTGTCTGAGGATATTTAATTTTTCATGAGAGGCCTCATTGCACTCGTGAATATCTCTTTGCAGATTTCACGAAAATAGTATTAACAAACTGCTCCATGAAAAGAAAGATGTAAATCTGTGAGATGAATTCACACATCACAAAGCAATTTCTCAGAAAGCTTCTTTCTAGTTTTTATCTGAGGATATTTCCTTTGTTGCCATAGGCTTCAATGCATTCCCAATTATCCCTTCTCAGATTCGCCAAAAAAAGTGCTACCAAACTGCTCCATGAAAGGAAAGGTGTAACTCTGTGAGATGAATTCACACATCACAAAGCAGTTTCACAGAAAAGTTCTTTTTGGATTTTGTCTGAGGATATTCTGTTTGTCACTATAGGCTTCAATGCGCTCAGAAATATCATATTGCAGATTCCATGAAAACAGTGTTAGCAAACTGCTCCAAGAAAAGAGTTTTGTAACTGTGTGTGATGAATTCACACATCTCAATGTAGTTTCTCAGAAAGCTTTTCTCTAGTTTTAATATGAGGATAT
>NW_016825266.1:0-954 GCF_001698545.2 Rhinopithecus bieti | reverse complement strand
ATATATAATGTTAATTATATGTATCGCTTTAAATTGGGCCTTGCAATAAGCACTCATAAATTAACTACTCTAAATGTTGTTGATTCAGTCTGAGTTCAGATCTTTTATAGCGATGGAAATGAAAGTCTGAGTAAAGTGTTTGGTGATCTAAAAAGATGATTTAACTCAAATGAATAGTAGATTGGCAAACTACCATGTGTCTGACACTCTTGTAAGCTATGAATATGATCATGGTTTAAAGAAAAATTTAAGGCTAAAAACTGAGAATAACTGATTATGCTCATGTGATCCAGTCATTAATAATGTCTGCAGAAACATTAAACACATGAGTTAAGCATTTTATGTTTCTTTATATCAATCCATTTCAGGCATATTAGATTTTCTAGCTAGGATAAAATGCATCTCAAACATGTACTTGAACTCTGATGCTGAAGCACAGATTTGGTAAAGATTATAGGATATTGTTAACACGCAGTTATGCCCAGAGAGAATTTGTTCATCTGCATAACTAAGATAAATATGATATATTGTTACATATAAGGTTATCCAGAGAACAAGTGAATATTCCCATTATCCTCATGAAACTTGAAATCAGCTGGCTTGATGAAATTAGTATTTAGAGAGACAAACTAAATCATCAAATGTCTTCCTATAATTTGTGACAATTGCATATATATACTTAAAATCACAAATTGTATAAGTGTTCATTTATAAATACTGCTTTTTACCACTCTCACATTTCATGGAAAAAAAAATTAAAGTTAGCATCCTTGTCATCAGTGTCTTTATCATTATAAAATACAGTTTTGGGGTATCTAGTCAATTTTCAGAGCCCAATATCTTCTAAGTTACTTTAGATAGAGCACTTTTTAATTCGTATCCTCAAACTGCATAGTTACCCATTCATGAAATATTTGTGTGTGTGTGTGTGTGTGTGTATATATATATATATAT
>NW_016825265.1:3784-8675 GCF_001698545.2 Rhinopithecus bieti | reverse complement strand
ATTATGCAATATTTATATTTACTCCATTCTAAAAGAACTTTTCATATTTCAATGTCTCAAATATAAAATATATATTATAATCAATACATAAGTTCAATGTATTCTTTCTTGTACTACCCTTAGCCCACATGCAACCCATCTGAATCAAGGAAATATGCATTAAACAGGTATTAAATTTATACAAAAGTTGGAAAGATATACAACAGAATGTTATTAGTCATTAAGTACAAGATAAAGATGATTTTTTAAAATTGTTTTATTTCTATTTAAACATTTTTTACAATGGGCTTTTAAAAAAGCTGAGTAAGGCAGCATAATGAGCCCCAAATTTCTTGTACATTATTCAGAAGCCAAGCAGGAATATTCAACCTGAGGTAGCCATATAATTTTATTCACTGTCCTTCCAAAGACTGGGGATCTTGGACATGGCTCCTTGTAATGGCGAACAGGAGTAGTCCTTAGTAAACTGCTCTCCCACTAGCTGCTTCATTTTAACCTCCTTCTAATTCCAAATCTATAGTCAAATTACAACATGGAAGAAGGATGCAAATAGGCTTTATCTCAATGCCAATTCTGATTGATTGGTAGTGGCTTCTGAAGCCCCCCTTGGCAAGCATTATGAGGCCAAGTTGGAGTTCAGTAAAAAAGGGTGCTGTGTGATCAGTCATGTTTGCCCGGGAGCATGGTAGCACAATGCCTGAGATTTTCTCAGCCTTCTTGTTCTCTTATCTTTAAGCATAGCACTTACTTTTTTCTACCAGCAACATTAAAATCCTAACCAGCCTAAAGGCTATACTGAATCCCTGTATTATGGTTATTTATGCTAAACTAAATCTTTTCTAGAAAAGTCATAATGCAAGTTTGAAAGACTAAAGAATGGCACAGTTTGGCATTTGTTTTAGAGATATGGTCACACTATCTTGCCAGACTGGACTCAAACTCCTTGGCCCAAGTGATCTTTTCACCTCCCAAAGTACAGGAATTATAGGCATGAGCCACTGTGCCTGGATAAAATTTCAAATAAATTGAATTATACAACATCAATTTTGTATATATGTGGCTGGCTACTTTTACTCAGAATAATGCTTTTGAGATATATCCAATATCTCAATTGGATATATGTAAAATATTAATTGCAATATTAGCAGTTAGTGAAATATTAATTGCAATATTAGCAGTTAATTCTTTTCCATTTCTGAGTAGTATTTCATTATATGAATAAACTGTAATTGGCTTATCCATTCTCCTGATTATTGATATCTAGGCTGTTTTCAGTTTTGGCTAGCTATTATGAATGAAATCTGCTATGAACACTCTTGTACAAAGCTTTCTGTGGACATATGTTTTCATTTCTCTTTGATAAATACCTAGGATTGAATTACCAGGTCCTAAAGTACATTCATGTCTAAAATTTAAAATAAATTGGTAGCTTTACACCATTCTGATTAATGTAGTGCTCAAAACAAAACAGACATTCATTGTGCTTGGAGAGGTAAAGAGAAAGGCATAGCTCAAAATAGCATGAATTTAAAAGGGCTCGGGGGGCAGGCACCATGACTCAGGCTTATAATCCCAGCACTTTGGTAGGCTGAAGCAGGAGGATCACTTGAGCCCAGGAGTTTGAGATAAGGCTGGGCAAAGTAGTGAGACTCTGTCTCTACTAAAACAAACTATCGAATGGCCTGAGGGATGGAGAGTGACTGCAAATAGACATGGAATTTTTTTTTGGGTGATGGAAATTTTCTAGAATTAGATATTGATGATGGTTGCACAACTGTGTGAACATACTAAATATCAGTGAATTGTATACCTTAAAATGGCGACTTTTATGTGGCTCACATCTGTAATCCCAGCACTTTGGGAGGATGCAGTGGGGGGATCACTTGAGGACAGAAGTTTGAGACCAGCCTGGCCAACATGGTGAAACATTGCCTCTACTAAAATACAAAATTAGCCAGGTGTGGTGGTGTGCACCTGTAATCTCAGCTACTCAGGAGGCTGAGGCATGAGAATCGCATGAACCCAGGATCCGGAGGTTACAGTGACCCTGCACCACTGCACTCCAGCCTGGGTGACAGAGCAAGACTCTGTCTCAAAAAATAATAATAAAGCTGATATTTAAAAGTGCCACTTTGTAGACTAATAGATAATCTTTTGTGGGTCACTCAGTCCTGCATTCTTGTCTGGTTTTCTTACTCCTCCTCTTCCTGGAGCCCATTTTGGTTCTCATCTACAGTGGTTGATTGTCACCAGGATCCTACAATGTGAGCAAAGACAGAGAAGCCATAGCTTTTCTCTGATGCCACTCCAGACCACCTGAAGTATGTCCAAAGAAATAACAGTTACTCATCTGTGCAGTGGCAAGTTTAAGTAATATTATTTTGAAAGTAATATCGTTTTGAAAGTAAAAGGAGTATATGTATATCAAAACATCACATTCTACAACTTAAATATATATAATTTTAATTGCCAATTATAATTGACAAACATTTCCACAATAAAGCTGGAAAACATAATAAAAGTAAAATGGAAAAGGTGTCTGTTTTGAAATTTTCCAAACATCTAATATTCACCCAAGCTATCATTATTATTATTTCTATTGTATTAATATTTTAGGTACTATTTGTGTTTGCAGTATATACTAAAGTTTTATTTTAATTCTGTAGTAATTACTTCAAACAAAATATCTGTGGTCATTACTTTTTTTAAAAAAATATGCACGTCCTAAATGCTTCAGTCAAAACTAATGGCTAAGTAAACTATATTTCCTAAGTCAGCTATATATGCACTTAGTATGCAGCTATTAAATATTATATTCAAGAAGAGTGTACAGTAGCATAGAAAATAGCTAAATTGTGTTTTGTTTTAATTTTTAATTTATGGGGGTACATAGTAGATGAATATATTTGTGGACTACAGATATCTAAGTTGTTAAGTAAAAATATAGGAATTGTTTATTTTCTTTTTCAACTTTTAGGTTCAAGGAGTACATGTGTGAGTTTCTTACATGGGTAAATTGTGTGTTGCTGGAGTTTGGTATACAAATGATTTCATCACCCAGGTAGTGAGTATAATATGTGAAAAGCAATTTTTTAGCCCCAACTCTCACCTTCCTCCTATCCTCCACCCTCCACCACAAGACCCTGGTGTTTTTTGTTCCCCTCTTTGTGTCCGTGTGTACTCAATGTTTAGCTCCCACTTATAAGTGAGAAAATGTGATATGTGGTTTTCAGTTCTGGTGTTAATTTGCTTAGGTCAATGGCCTCAGACTCCATCCATGTTGCTGCAAAGTACGTTTCATTCTTTTTTATGGCTATGTAGTATTCCATGGTGTATATGTACCACATTTCCTTTATGCAGTTCACAATTAATGGGCATCTAGGTTGATCCCATGTCTTTGTTATGGTGAATAATGATGCAATGAACATAGGAGTGCATGTGTCTTTTTGGTAGAGTGATTTATATTCCTTTTGGTATAGATCCAATAATGGGATTCCTGGGTCCCCATGCACACCAGACAGAATGGTAGTTCTAGTTTTAAGTTCTTTGAGAAATTTCCAAACTGTTTTACATAGTGGCTTAACTAATGTACATTCTTACCAGGAGTGTAAGCATGCCCTTTTCTCTGCAACCTCACCAACATCTGTTATTTTCTTCTTACTAATAGCCATTCTGACTGATGTGAGATGATATCTCATTGTAGTTTTGATTTGCGTTTCTCTAATGATTAGTGATGTTGAACATTTTTTCAAATGTTTCTTGGCCACAAGTGTGTGTTCTTTTGAGAAGTGTCTGATCAAGTCCTTTGCCTATGATTTTTTTTAATGGAGGTGTTTGCTTTTTGCTTGTTAATTTAAATTCCTTTTAGATTCTGGATATTTGACCTTCATTGGATGCATCATTTGTAAATATTTTCTCCCATTCCATAGGTTGTCTCTTTACATGGTTAATAGTTTTTTGCTGTGCAAAAGTTGTTTAGTTTAATTGGATGCCATTTGTCAATTTTTGCTTTTGTTGCAATTGCTTTTGGCGTCTTCATCATGGATTCTTTGCCTGTTCCCATGCCCAGAATGGTATTGCCTAGGTGATCTTCCAGGGCTTTTATAGAGTGGGGTTTTACATTTAAGTATTTAATCAATTTTGAGTTGATTTTTGTATACAGTGTAAGAAAGGGGTCCAGTTTCAATCTTCTGCATATGGCTAGCCAGTTATCACAGCACCATTTACTGAATAGCGACTGCTTTCCCCATTGATTGTTATTGTCATCTTTGTCGAAGATGAGATGATTGCATGTGTGCAGCTTTATTTCTGGGTTCTCTAACATGTTCCTTTGGTTTATACCACCACCATGCTGCTTTGGCTACCGTGGCCTTATAGTATTGTTTGCAGTCAGGTAGTGTGATGCCTCTGGCTTTGTTGTTATCGCTTAGGATTGTTACAGCTATTCAGGCTCCTTTTTGGTCCCTTATGAATTTTAGAATAGTTTTTTTCTAATTCTGTGAAGAATATCATTTGGTAGTTTGACAGTAATAGCAATGAACCTCTAAATTGCTTTGGGCAGTATGGCCATTTTAACAGTACTGATTCTTCCTTTCCCTGAGCACGGAATGTTTTTCCATTTGTTTGTGTAGTCTCTGATTTCTCTCAGCAGTGTTTTGTAATTCTTGTTGTAGAGACCTTTCACCTCCCTGGTTATTTGTATTACTACATATTTTGTTCTTTTTTGGCTGTTGTGAATGGTGTCATGTTCTTGATTTGGCTCTCAGCCTGGATGTTATTAGTGTATAGAAATGCTACTAGTTTTTGTACTTTAATTTTGTATCCTGAAACATTACTGAAGTGTTTTTTTTTTTTTTAAATCAGTTATAGAAGCCCTTGGGCAGTGACTNTG
>NW_016825265.1:0-1873 GCF_001698545.2 Rhinopithecus bieti | reverse complement strand
TTATTAATTATTATTATTATTTGAGATGGAGTCTCATTCTGTCCTCCAGGCTGGAGTGCAGTGGCACAATCTCAGCTTACTGCAAGCTCCACCTCCCAGGTTCATGCCATTCTCCTGCCTCAGCCTCCTGAGTAGGTGGGACTACAGGCATCTGCCACCACGCCCAGCTAATTTTTTGTATTTTTAGTAGAGACGGGATTTCATCATGTTGGCCAGGATTGTCTTGATCTCCTGACCTCGTGATCCACCTGCCTCAGCCTCCCAAAGTGCTGGGATTACAGGCGTGAGCCACCGTGCCTGGCTCAAACTGCATTTTTTTCTAGAGATAGAAGTTCTCTTTTAAGTTCATGTTGTTGGCAGAATTCAGTTTCTTGTGGTTATAGAACTGAATCCCCCTTTTCTTGTCTGCTGTCAGCCATGGACTTCTCTAAGCTCCTGGAGGCCATCTATGCTTCCTGGCCCTCTCACAGGCCCTTCCGTAACACAGCAGCTTACTTCTTCAAGGCCAGAAGTGGAATCACTCCAGTTTATTGAGACTAAGTCTTATCTAATGAAATGTAATAATAGGAGTGACTATCTCATTGCCTTTGCCATATTCAGTTGGCTAGAAATAAGTCACAAGTTTAACCCAAATCCAAGTGAAGGCAATATACATAGGGGTAAGTCATTGGGGTAGGTCACCTAGGGTGTGTCTGCCACAACTAGGAATTCTTCTTCTAGCTATATATTGCAGAATAAAATCACACATGTGCACAAGCACATATTTACATGGCTATTAACTGCAGAAATATTTGTTTTATCAAAAATTTGGAAACTATTAAATGTCCCTCAGTAGGGGAATGGATAAATAATTTGTATATAGTCATAGCATGGAATACTTATTGCATTTAATACTGATGATCCATATATTGTATGAATCAATATGGCTACACTATAAATACCTAAACAAAAAGAGGTAGCAATATTTGTTCTCTGGCATTTTTAGCTCTACATGCACCTTAAGGATGTGAACAAACTGAGAAAGGACCTGTATTGAAGGCTAATGGGGGAGTGTTATCAGTGTTGTCCTAATTACAAATCAATTGATATCCTAAATGACTCTCTGGCACACAAATAAATAAGAATATCTTACAGTAAGCCAACCACAAAGCCTAGATAATTTAAAAGTCTTGATAAAGACCACATATGTGACATATATTTCACACTACCTTCATGGCAAGTAAACTTATTGAGTTATCAGTGTTTTGGCCATCTACTCATCACTCCAAGGAGGATTTCATGAGAACCACTTGAAAAACTTTACCTATATCTCTGTAGTTTGAGTGCTAAAAGAAATCAGTATTTGAGTCCCACTTGTGGAAGGCTGAGGGAACAAGTTGTAACTAGAGGAGCTCTGGCCTGGTGGCAAAATTATAATATGGCTGTGTTTAAAACAAACTGTACTTTCACTGAAAGTATGAGAAATGTGAGTATTCCTGTGTAACAAGTGTCATTCCAACAGAAGGGGGCTATTCTGCGTTAACATTACAATGGATCCCATACAAGAGTGCCCAGAAAGTATTAAGATCCCATCAGAAAGTAAGACCATTAGAAGCGTGGAACCTGATGGGGACCTCAAAAGTAATAGCTAAAGGGGGCATTGTCCATAGTCAGATGTTACCAGTAAGGGATCATGAAGGAACCTGCCTAAGCACCCTGTGAGGGAAGGAGTTGCCAATTTTTTATCTGCTGTGTTGAGGGTCCTGATTTCAGATGGCAACTATACCTGTCGCCAAGTCATCTTAACTTTTTTTCTTCCTTTCTCCTCTATATTCCTGTAGGTGCTGGAGGGAGTATTTAGTGTGCAGGGTAAAGGGTGGGGAAGAAAAGAGTA
>NW_016825264.1:0-245 GCF_001698545.2 Rhinopithecus bieti | reverse complement strand
AAGGAAGAAGGAAGGAAGAAGGAAGAAGGAAGGAAGGAAGGAAGAAGGAAGGAAGGAAGGAAGGAAGGAAGAAGGAAGGAGGAAGGAAGGAAGAAGGAAGGAAGGAAGGAAGAAGGAAGGAAGGAAGGAAGGAAGGAAGAAGGAAGGAAGAAGGAAGAAGGAAGGAAGGAAGGAGGAAGGAAGGAAGGAAGGAAGGAAGGAAGGAAGGAAGGAAGGAAGGAAGAAGGAAGGAAGGAAGGAAGGAA
>NW_016825263.1:0-304 GCF_001698545.2 Rhinopithecus bieti | reverse complement strand
ATTCATTATTTTCATTCATTCATTTTCCTATTGATCAGAAAAAACAAATAACAAATGTAGATCCACATAAAATCTTCCAATTCACATTCTGAGTTTTAAATGAGTATAGTCTAAGTTATATAAAAAGTATGCTCATGTCTAAATTCACTGTATATATATATTGTTTTTTAAAAATTATACTTTAAGTTCTGGGATACATGTGCAGAATGTGCAGGCTTGTTATATGGGTATACATGTGCCATAGTGGTTTGCTGCACCCATAAGCCCATCATCTGTATTAGGTATTTCTCCTAATGCTATCCAT